>NC_072735.1:164233480-164365540 GCF_026930045.1 Uloborus diversus | reverse complement strand
CAGACGTTTCGGCTTGCATTGCTGCAGCCATCATCAGTGGTTTGAGTTTGGTGAGACTGATTCGTGGCTTCGGTGGCTCCGGTAGATCCGCTCGCCACAACAGTCTAAAACATACTGTGGTCCCATCCAATCAGAAACCGGTAGCCACCACGGCTTGTGAATCCCATCCAATTAGGTACCAGTATCACCCAGCGGCTTGAATCTCATCCAATCAGGAACCTTATTCCACCAGCGGCTTGAGAACGCCTCCCAATCCGGACCAGCAGCGCAGCAGCAGTTTGCTTAAATACCGGAGCCACCGAAGCCATGAATCAGTCTCACCAAACTCAAACCACTGATGATAGCTGCAGCAAAGCAAGCCGAAACGTCTGGATTAGACCACGGCCAATAAGCCCGAAAATGTTATCTCCTCACAATCTAAATTCATGCTTGATGCATCAAGCAGTTAAATGAAACCTCCCGGGAATGCTTGAAAAACCAGGAAATTGTTTCTCTAACTTCGGAAAATTAAACTTAAAAACAAATCTCTTTAAAACTCAGACTCTGTCTAAACACTACTAAAGGAATAAAAAATAAAGGTGTTTAAAAACTGTAACACACTTATTGGTTTTTATCACTACGACATTCTCTTTTGACTGAATGAATACCAATAATAATTTTTCAAAGTAGAATAAGGGACAGTTAAAACAAACTTCAAAGTTCAAAATCCAATGATGCTAATGTATCAGACTTTTAGTATTAGTTTAGTATTTTATTAGTTTAGTGTTTTTAGTATTTTATTAGGTTTAAATTTTTAGTCCGACTTTTAGTATTACCTAGCTCAATCATTGTTTTTTTTTAATTGTTTTTTATTAGTGAGTTTGATAAATCTTGGTCAATATATTTCAGTCTCAATGCGATGGAGAGGGAAACCTGTGCTACAAAATAAGTTTACCTAAAACCCGAATTAATCCATATCTTTATTGGAGACCACTAAGCAGACGATTCTACGTACCTATATCTTAATTAAACAGTACTTAAAGCAAAATATGAAAAAAAGAAAATATAGTATTTACTTCAAAACAACCTCAATTCAATTTATTTTCACCCGTAAACAATTAAATACTTCGGCTCAGTAGAAAAAAAAAAAAAAAAAAAAACAGGAATGAAGTCGTAGAGTTTTTCTCAAAGAAACAAAAAAGAGCTTGGATTTTGCTGGAAAACTACATTCACGTTAACAATAGCTCATAAAAGTCAGGTTTTTTCTTTTTTTTTTCCCTTTAATGAAAACTAGTTGTCATTTAAAAACAAAAATGTATTTACTTGTAACTTGAACTTCACCTGTTTTAGAGCATTATAAATTAATTTTAGTGAAATTAATAAAGACTTCTTAAATATTTGATTGATCTTTATTGATTTTGCTCTATTTTATGGATCTTCTTTAATCTTTATTAATTTCAATGAATTTAGTTATTTAACTTTCTCGTAGAAGATCACTTCGAAAAAGCATAAGCAAAAAAAAAAAAAAAACAACTTATATTAGGACTTTCGTACAAGTCAGTTTAACAAAAATTTCTTTACAAAAATATTCAATTAACAAATTTTAAAAAGTGAACATTCTTATACATTAAGATATATCCGAAAAAAAAGACGACTTGCGAGTAGTTATTGGCACCCAACCAGTGATGGACAGATTTGTCTTGAATCGTCAATATCAAGTTTGCAATCGATATTCCAGGAACAAAATCAGTGGATTCTATTATAAAAAGTTTTCACCCCTACTACGGCAAAAAAAAAAAAAAAAAAAAGTAAAAGGAAGGTGCTATTTGATATCATCGTCTTATTGGGTAAAACAAGTCAATTGATATGTTAGATATTCCTATTTATTTAGTTATATTGAAATCCTCTGTCACTTTCGCATTAATAACATTTTTAATTCAATTGAGCGTGTGTAAAATTTCCTTACTTTTACAATTTCAACAGTGTTGATACAGGATGCCTTGAAATACAGTGACTGTTTTCAAAAATGTATAACAAGAAAACGGTTAATGATAAAATAATAATAATAATTCTTTCAGAAAATTCATGTGGGGGGCAGTAAGTTTTATATCCGGAGTTGCAAGTTTTAGTTCAAATATTTTCCAATAGATGGCGCTGTAGATTGTAAGACCGTAAATCAAAGACAGATAGAAAATTGCATCAGTTTTTCGAAAAATGTTTTTAATAAACAAAATTGCACAACAATAATTTCAAATATCTACCACCGTCTGCAACCACATTTCGCAATCGAAGAAAAAATTGGTGAATTTCAATCTTTCTTTTTTGACTTAACGGCTTATTATCTGCTGCGCCATCTATTGAAAACTTTTTGAACTGAAATTTAGAACTCTGGGGAAAAAACATACGGCCCATCATTTGCATTTTCTGCAAGAATTTGTTTTTATAACAATCCGTTTTCCTGTCATAAATTTTTGAAATTAGTCAGTCTAGTCCAGAACATCCTGTATTTCAATCTTTGGTAGAGAATACAGTCAACTTTTCAGTTTTTAAGAGCTTTGAAATTGTCTCTGCTAGAGCTCCGCTGGCCAAAATATCTGACTTTTTCTGCTTCATGTCGTCAAGTTTGAATCTTCAAAAAGATGCAAAACCATTAAGATTAAATTAACAGGTACTTGCTTTTCTGTTGTTTACTCCCGTCGAGTGTCAGGGCCGGAAAGTGTCGATGAGGGAGTCAAACGGGCTGTAAGATACCGCCACTGTTAAGCTGATCCACCAACCGCACACTGAAAAAAAAAAATCAGAACGTTTTTGGAAAACAATGAACAGCTAATGTGCCTAATTTCTGCCAGTAACATACTAGGTGAAAAACATAAAAGTTTCTCGTTCCGTAACTATCCTGATAAAAGGCTAAAATGTTCCAGAATAAATCAAGAACCGCCAAGAAAACGTATGTATGCTTATTAATAGCTTGGCACCTTTCTGATTTCCTCGTAAAGGTCTTAAAGCAAATATGGTCAATATAAAGCATAACTGAAAGAAAAGCACGAACAACTTATTAACCTGCAAGTCTTGCAAGGCCACACTATCCAGTGACTGCCTTTCACGCTTGTTTGAGACTAAGTCAGTTGGAAGTGTCATAACTCAGCTGAAGAAGAATCACCTGATAAAATTGCTGAGTATATCTTTGTACTGCTAAATAAAATTTTTTACACAACAGATAAAAGTTTACGTTCATGAAACTGAAGGTGAAGCGCGAAACTTTCCACAAATACACATTTTTTTTCGGAGAAGTGATAAAACCCGTGAAATTGCAGATCGTTGCCCGAAAATACTCGGTGACTTAAGACTCTCCCCAAAACTATGTTTCCTTTTTATATTAGCAGTTAAATCAATTTCTCTTCTTCGGGATACAGAAAAAAAGAATATATAAGTAAAATCTAATCATCCTTCATTCTTAATTATAACACACAAAGCTATTAATAGTAGAAACAAGGACTTCTAAAATATAATTAACAGAAATTTGACAACCAGCCGGCCTAGTTCACTCAAAGTAAACCTTAAAGTAACTCACTTTTGCTCGATTCAGTTAATGCAACTTTGTTGGTTCAAAATATAACAAACAGTCATTTTATGTTAATTTTACTTACATATAAATAAGTTAGAAACAAATAATCAAGCAATTGAAATTTTCTAAAATAGATGTCTCACAAAATAATAATTATTATTGCTACAGAAGCAAAAAATGATTCAAAGTGATATTAAACTTTTTTAAAAAGTTCAAGGAAAAGAAAAAAAAAAACATGATCTATCGTCAAAGACGAACAATATATGGGAGACTGGGGTTAGTTGTTACACGGGGTAAGTTGATCCATTCGAATTTAAAATTAACCTCCAAAAGAAACTGACTTTCCTTGCAGTAGATATAGCACTCACCCATCTGCATTCCCTGACAATCACTGGAGTGCTTGCAATCAGTAGCAGGGAGAGTGCTCCAGGAAAACGGTATTTTGAGTCTGGAAGTAATTTTTCTTTCCGCTGTTATTTTTCTATTTGTGCCGAAGCCGTTGCAGATAATGAATTTATTTCTATACCACGTGAAAGCCTACATTTTCAGGTAAGTACTAACATATTTAAAAGTTTTGTACAAAGATATAATACCAGTAATATGTGCCAAGAATTAAAGTTGCGTCATATGGGTGAAGTTGTTACAATTTTGTTGGAGTTAGTTGTTACAAGTAACAACTTGCTCCATGCAAGTTTAAATTTAATATTTTGGTTTCTTTTTAAATGTGATATGGCGGGGGGACTATAAAAACAAGACGGACAGGGTCAAAATACCTAAAGAAACATATCTGGATGTGGCTAAATAAGTAATTGCAGGTAGTTCATTACGAAAGGCGGTCGGTGAATTTCATGACACTAGAGAGATTCTGCAGTAAGATGAAAATTGCTAGTGGTGGTAAGAAGTATTTGTGATACGTTTTATTGCATGATTTAATTCACATAAAATACTGTAGTAGCTTGACGATAGTAATAATAATAATAATTCTGATATCTTTCATTCTATGATTTAATTTATTTTTAATATGTATGGTTTAATAAATAATAATAATAATTACAACAATGATAATAATAATAAATGTATGATTCGAATGTATATAGGCCTTTCTCCAACGTTGCAGGCAGTGCAGAAGTGAAGACGTTTCGCAAGCGGAAACCATCGATCAGCGACACTTTAACAAATACACCAGTAAAAAATTTTTTGGAAGCCGAAACTGGTAAACAAAAATCTGTGAAAAGGAAATTGTGTCTAACAGAGAAGAAATAAACAAACACAAAGGGGAAAAAAAAAGCAAAAAGGTTCGTCAAAACATTGCGTCCTTCGAATGAAGATGATGAAGACTGGTTCTGTCCCCCCCCCCCCCCCCCCGAGTGCTCTAAACCGTATTCAGAATCCAAAAATCCAACTAAATGGCTTCAATGTCCTAATTGTGACAAATGGGCACATGGCCGATCTGCTAAGTTTGATAAATTATATGCTTGTAGAAATTATAATTCGCGCGCACGCGCGGACTGTGATAATGATGATGATATTTTATTATAATAAGTCATTAATGAAGTAAATTTGTAAAGCCGAAACGTTTTTGATTTTTAATGTGGTTAAGAATTTTTAAAAATTAACAGAATAAACCACAAATGGGTAAAATTCATTTTAATACTAAAATATACCTCATGTAACAACTAACCCCATATACTGAAACAACATGCCCCGTGGTGGGGTAAGTCGTTACAATCTACATCTATTCAAAAACATGAAATATTTTGGAGTAATAGCTTCTAATCATTTTAAAAAAAAATATGTTATGAATGTTAAACAATCTGGATGCACCTTAAAGATTCACGAGGTCTAAATAACTGAAATAGTTAGCGTAAAAAAATATTGAAAAAAATCGTAACACTTAACCCCGGTCTCCCCTAAATTTTCATATTTTAAGATGATGCATTGAAAATATAATTGTGAAAAGTAGCATTATTTATCTACAAGCTCTTAATAAAGGTCTATATTTTTTGTTCCTAAATAGTGCAATCAAATATGTAATAAATGCTAAACGTATTGTAAGAAAACCAACGGTTGTATGAGTTATTTGAGGCACACGATTTTCATACAATTTGAAAAGATTTAAATAACTTATGGAAAAGATTAAACTCTTTTGTTTTCAGTAGCTGGAAGCAAAGAAACTAAATATTCCCCTTCAATTATAGAGAAAGCAATTAAAACAAAATATATTAAAAAATCTTACGTGAAAAAAAGAAATGTCGATTTCCTGCACTCTTAATTAAGAAATAAAATTTGTTCCATTATCAGGATTGGGTTTTAAGAAAAAAAAGGAAACGAAAAAAAAAACTTTGTTTCAGAATTCCCGAAATGATTTTAAAACGTGAAAGAAAATTGTTTGTGAACATTCATATTTGCGGTAAACTGGTTTTTTGCGTGCGTGTGTTAGTGTTTTTAACTATCTAAATTACAGAAGTTTCAGAAGAAAAAAAAATACTCGAAAAAAAAAAAGCATCTAAAAACAGTTTTATCATATATAAATTTTTCTTTTTGATAAATATCCGTATAAATAAAAAGTAATTAAGGAACGTAAAATTAAAAAAATAAGATCATAGATACACGTCTTTTTTTCAATTGATCAGTGTTTTTGATCGGTTAATGTACAATGTCATTTGTATTATTTACTTCTTCAAGAAATGAATAAATATAATATCTAAAAAAGAAATATTGCTCTATTTAGTCCACGATTAAAATCTATTGGTTTTTAAAAGTATGCAAAATTTTCTCATCACAAAGCACTTTTAATGAAAATTTTTTTAAAGTGTATTAGGAACATATAAATTAATTCGCCGATTTTCATCATTCCAAATATGTATTTAAATATTATTTAGTTTTTTTTAATCTCAAGCATACACACACACATATGAGGCAGTGAGAAGAAAAAGGAACATCTGAACAACTTGAACATTAAAATGTCATCAATTTGCTTTTATAGGCGTCAATAGTGACAAAAAACAGTTACTTGACTCTTACTTTTCACGTTATAGAACTAATAAAGCAGCAAAAAATGCCCGATTATATATATTGAAACGAGCCAATGTTCCAGATAGGGAACATAGAAGTTTGACAGCTTATAGAAAGTATATTTTTGATGCATTTGTTCTGTGTCTTGCTTGTTAATTAACATGATCCTTATTTATTAATACTCGAAAATTTCCTAAATATTGGGCTTTGTAAATTTTTTCTACAAAAACTGTTCATTGATCTCCATTAAAATCGAAATAGAAGTTTTTGCGAATTTTCGTAGGTTACAACTACTATTATTAGGGAGAACTAATTTTCTTTAAAAAAAATCAAGTCTACTTTAAATAAAAAACAGATTTTTTTCTAAATCTCAAGAGCGAACCTTTTTTATTTATTTTTTTAAATTGATGTTCCTATTTGGAAACATTGGGGCTTAAAAGTTTAATGTCTTTAAAATTTTAAATATTTTACCTGAAAATTTGAACATCTTCATGCCCAGTAAAACATTTCCAACTGAATTAGGAGTGCACGGATCATAACGTCTTCCTTCTATTTGCATTTTTTAACTCCTCGGTGCAACTAGAACAGGTAAAAAAGCTCTATTGCCCAAATACAATCCAAAGCGACAATATGACGTAAATTACGTATAGAAGAATGAAAATAATTTCATTAAGTTTATCAAGGTAGCCGAAATCCATGAAAACTAAAAGAAAGCGTGTATACATGTATAACAGTTATACAAAATTATAACATTATAATTTTTTTTAAAAAATTATACTATCAGACCCAGCCAAACGTTGATGCGGCTCAGTAGTTGTACTAGATGGGATTACTTTTTTACTCATCATTTTGTTAGAATCAAATCAATATTTTTAAGAAAGCAGAAAATAGTTTAGCCGATTTTAAATCACATGTGATCGAGAATCGGCGTGTTTGGCTGAAGTAATTATTTATGAAATTTAGTAAGTACTTTCTGAATTTTCTATAATAAAAGCATTACTTACTATACTTACAACTACTACTAAATACTTACTTCTGCCGGACATGCACAATAATTTGATAGTTTGATGGGTAGTATCGGAGTTTTGAAATTAAGCACAAACCAGCATAAACTTTTTGCATATACGTTTAACTCATCTCAGCATTAACCACAGTTTGTAATCAATGACTTCTTGAAAAAATATAAAAACTTAATTGAAAACTTTAAAAAATTTAACTTTATAAAAGATATAGATACCGTTGATTTAGAACAATAGTTTCTATTATTTTTAATTATTAAAATTGAAAATTATCTAAGCACTAATTTGTGCACAATACGCTTCGTTAACCCGCCTTTTGCTAACACGAATAGATTTTATGGTTTCGCACAATTGAATAGTGTTCATATATAAGTACTTAACAAAATCTTAGCTGATATAGAACTGTTTCTACATGTAAAAGTCTGATATGTTATAAAAACACGTATTAGCACAACGACCAAGTAACCACTAATATGGCTCCTTGTCTAGAGCTATCAAACTGCTTGGTATACATTACTGAGCTCTTGTGCCTGCTTTCTGAGCGATTCTGACAAATTATATTTCAAAATTGCTTCCTAAAGGCTTACAGAGAACGCTGTATATTTTTTCTCAATTTGTGCCAAAGAAGGACCCTAGGGCCAAAGTAGTCCGCGTTTGCGGTAACAATGCGCACCGTATGCATAATGCTCAAATGGAATAGCAAACGGATAAAGAAATTTTAATTTTAATTTCATCCAATATTGGTTCACAGGGGTCAAGAAATGTCATTTCTCTCAGTTTCGGGAAATTTTAACTGAAGGGCAGAATAATAATAATAATAATAATTGCAATTATAGCTTCTCATTAGTGCGCTTCCAATGATTAAATTTTGAGATCTTTCAATTTGTGTTTTTGTCCCCCAAAACTCCTTTCATCTTGAAATTAGGACTTTTGCCATTTAATTATTACGCTACAGCTAGATGACCCAATATTTGAAACTAGTATCATTTGTAGTTCAGTAGAAAAATGCAAATTTAGCAGCCATAAACGTTATTTGAATAAATTTTGGCCTTAAAGTCTTAAAATTCCATATTTGGCTGCATAAACGACTTTTAATGACCTCTATAAAATTAAAGGTCAAGAAAAGAGGGCAAATAAAAGTAATTTAAAGCATGTTTTACATGCGGATTTTCGAGAAGAAAAAAAAAGTGATCAAGAAGCACTTTTCTAAAACGTCCCACGAAATTGTTATGTATTAACCCGAAAGGAAGACTCGAAAGGGAGGAAAATCTTACACGATTAAATGTAATGTTAACTTATAAGTTACTTTAGATATTCCCACTCAGGGCACCAGCGAGTGCAGACGCGAACCGGAAGAGCTCCTGCTTTTTTGTTATATTTAACCGATTTTGTGCCGCAATCTGTGAAGTTTCTGAGATCTTTGGAGGCGTTCGAAGGAATACATCGTTTTGGTGAGAAAATTTTTGAAAATTTTTGAATTCGGCCAGCTTAACAGGCCATAAACTCTCCATGCAACTAGGCCTAACTAAGCAAACGGTTTGCCAGCGTTTCCTCTTTGCTAAGCCTACAGTCTCCAAGCATAGTTTCGCACACAGCTGCAGCTAGTTTTCGCCACCCTTTTGGAAGTTTTCTGAAGTCGTAACATTATCCTTCCTAAGGCTACAGCAGAGTAACGTTTTCTCATCCCCCACCACCCCCGAAGCGCATCGCAACGAATCTTCCCCTCTTCACTCATCAGATAAGGGATCGTTGAATTCTCCCCTTCATTGCGACCCCTCTACTGTTGACGTCGACAGCGCTTCCCTGCAGCAGCAAGAAGAGAGCCTTACTCGTGTCCATTTTTGCGGTTTTCTCCCTCGCTACAGTAAAACAGTGATATTCTGTTGGATATAAAATTTGTTCTCCGCTATGCCCAAATTGACCCCAATCAAGCCCAATTATACTTCTTTAGGAAAGGTAAAATTAAATCGAACTTTATCACCTATTTTACCCTCCTCCAGAAACGTTCTCCCTATGTTACAAGACACTTCCACCCAATCTATTGCTTTATCAGAGCTCTTCTCTGATTCCACTAAGCCTTCCTTAGATTTTTCCTACAGCGGAACACTCTTCACTGCAACTTCTGAAATGTCTCCATCAGATGATGATGGGGGCGCCTGCAGGCAGAAGAACAAAGAACTTTTTCCCCGAAGATCTGAGAAAAATAGCTACTTCCATTGTAGAAGTCCTACGCAAGAGAATGGATAAGTACGACAAGTCACATCCTTCACAAGGGCATACTGATGCCTCCACGATGACAACAGAAACCTTTAAACTGTCAAATGACAAAACTCCTGCTATCAAAGACGCAAATACGTCAACTTTCGATCTTCCTACAATAGTAAACTCCATACACGGTTCCATTGCTCCATGTGATACTCACCAAGTCATTTCTAAGGAGCCAAGCTATGCAGAATACCTTCAGAGGAGTTCACCTGAAACCGCCTATTCTAAGCACACAGCTCTTTTGTACCCAACTGAGGAAAAAATCAGCTCACATGACCTTATGAATTTATTGACGTCCAATCACGATCCTTCTGAATATGGCCTTAGTATTAAACGGACCAGATTTATAAGGAATGGAGGTCTAGCAGTAGACGTTGCAAACAAAGAGCAACTCTCTAAGCTCTTAACTTCCCCTCAACTCTAACAAGTATCTCGCTGAAAAAATAATTACTCGGATCCAGAGTCGGAGATTGCCCAGGATAATTGTCTACGGAGTGCACGCAGAGGCTTCGAAAGAAGAATTAACAAGAGCAATTCAAACGGAATATGACCTTGGAAACGAAGACTTTGAAATTCAGTTTCGTCTAACAGGACGTAAAGGAAAGATAAATTGGGTCGTTCAATGTCAACCTTCAGCGTTTCACAAGCTCATCTCAATTCGTTCTTTGAGTCTCGGTTGGAAAATGCACCCTATTAAAGAATTTCTGAGCATAACAAGATGCTACAAGTGCCAAGAATTTGGCCACATAGCAAAAAAACTGTCAAACGGGAAAAACATCATGCCCAAACTGTGCAAAAAAACCATCACGGCAGTGACTGCAATAGTCAACATCTGACGTGCAGTAATTGTCATAAGGCAAACAGCGTCTACAAAGCCAATTTTCCCACCGATCACTCAGCTAATGATACAAATTGTTCAGTTTACAAGCAAAAAGTTGAAACAATCCGAAAGATAACCCACGAAAATCACGAATCTTAGGCAATATCCCATTTCATCTCCTCTCATATTTTTTCTACAGCTTAGTTATGTATTCAGTATCTACTCAGGCCAATGATGTTTGCTCTTCTGTTGTAAACAACTTTAAAATTATACAAATAAATTTGCACCGTAGCTACGCAGCCACGTCAGTTCTAGAGTTTTTGGCAAAAGAGCACGACATAGGACTATTCGCCCTTCAGGAACCGTATGCATTACACGGAGCAGTGGCAGGCATTCCAGGGAGTTGGACGCAAATCGTGTCAGACAGCTCTAAAGCAGCAATTGTGTTCCCCTCCTTATTGCCTTCCTCTTTTGTCACACAAGTTGGCATGGACTTTGTAGCCCTAAAACTCAGCATTAATAACTCGACAACTACTATTATATCTGCTTACGCTTCACCTAATGAAAATATTTCATTGTTACTTACCCCACTGAGTGATCTCCTACAGAAAGTAGCTCTTACTCCAATTATTATAGCAGCAGACTTAAACGCGCACAGCCGAGTCTGGGGTTACAGGAACGAAGACTCTAGAGGCCGAGAACTTTTAGATTTTATTTCTTCGCATAATCTAAGCATCGCTAATACATCTAATGCTCCTCCCACTTACACCAAAGACAAAGCAGAAGGCTGGCCAGATATAACTTTTATTAGGAATTTGCCGTTGACGCTTACTTGGGAAGTTCTGGCCGATGAATCACTCAGCGACCATAAGTACATTCAATTGAATCTCTCAGCACCATTGACATTCCACCGCTTTATCCGTTTTAAATCAAAGTATAATCCAGAAAGATTCAAGCGAAAAATTAAAGCGCAAATACCCTCTATTTTCACCAATCTCCCACCTATCAATGACTGTGCCTCTTTAGAAATTTTCACTGAAGAATTTATTAGAATATTACAATCATGTGCACTCCAGTCCTTCAAAATAAAGTTTCACTCTCCCAAACCTTCCCTTTCTTGGTGGGACCATAACCTATCAATGCATAAGAAGCTACTGCTCGCCAAAAGACGACGGTACCAACGATGCCAAGCGACAGACACTCGTCAAAGCTTCTACATTTCCTATAAGAGGGAACTTGCCTTGTATAAAAAACACATCCGAACAGCCAAAAGAGCCTCCTGGAGAAAATTTTGCTCAGCCTCTAGCTCCACTTATTCCAAGCCGTACAAAGTTACGTTTGAAAACACTGTGCACCCTTCTCTTCTTTACGAAAGAACGGCAACCGATGACGACGCTAAAACGTTTTACACTAAACTCCTACATCATTTTTATCCCCAAGATGTTTCCACAGCCACTGATAACCATGTCTCCACTTACTCTTCCTCTGTAGAAAATGCAGATTTTACCTCCTCAGAACTCAGCTTCGTCATGAAAAACGTTTCAATGAAAAAAGCTCCCGGAAGAGACGGATTGGACAACTACATTTGGAAATATTTCTTCGAAGTTCACCCAAATTTTCTTTTAAACTTCATGAACAAGTGTTACAGACTGGGTTTTTTTCCAACTTGCCTTAAAGAAGGAGTCTTAATTCTTTTTCACAAACACTCCAAACCGCTGACGTCATTTGATTCATATCGTCCTATAGTGCTACTTCCAACTCTGTCAAAAATCCTGGAAAAGCTCATTGTTAACAGACTTCAAAGCTTTCTTTCGGTTAACAATCTTTTACATCCCCTTCAATTTGGATTCACACCAAGAATTTCAACTGAGCATGCACTTCATTCGCTTTTAACAGAAATAGACCAGAGGATAAATTCAGGTTTCTTAACCATTTTTATCTCCATAGACATAAAATCAGCTTTTGAAAATTTACAGTGGCAAGATATTTCGTCTTCTCTAGCAGCAACTGGATGCGAAAAGGGCGTCTATAATCTTTACAGCAGCTTCCTGAATAATAGAAAAATTACCTTGATAGCCCAAAACGAAGTCCTTTCTACCTCACAGTTTAAGGGATGCCCGCAGGGCTCCTGCAGTGGCCCACAACTATGGAATTTGGTTATAACATCTTTACTTGCAAAACCATGGCCGGATCACACTTTTGTTCAGGCTTTTGCAGATGACTTAGCTTTCGTTGTACACGGTTCAACAACAGCTCAATTACAAAACTCAGCTAGAGAATCTCTTCAAATTCTCCACATATGGCTGACTGAACATCGCTTAGAGGCATCGGAGGGCAAAACAAGAGCAGTTATCTTCAATAAACCAAGGAATTTAGTGAAAAAACCTAGTCTAAAATTTGGAAATTTTTTTATAAAACGTGCGGACGAAGTCAAATACTTAGGAATCATCGTTGACAAAAATTTATCTTTTGTGCCACACGCTGAATTTTTAAAAACGAAAGCACTGAGGAAGAAAGCACTTCTACAACGTCTTGCTGGTCCTACTTGGGGCATGAACATATCACAACGGAAGCTGATCTATTTAAATGTTGTAGAATCTTCAATTCTATACGGATCGGCTGTCTGGACGAATTGGATGCACTGCAGAGCGTTAAAGAAGATACAAACAATACAAAGACTTCTTCTCCTAACAGTGACTGGAGCATACTGCACAACCTCCCACGCCGCACTCCATGTTATCGCTGGAATCCCTCCAATAGACCTTACGATCAAGTCAAAAGCTCTAATGTCAAAACTTTCCCTCACAAGCAAATCGATTCAAATTCCTGGCCACAATTTCAGCCCTAGCGACTTAGAAGAAACTGCCAAGAAGTGGGATAGCCATCCAAGCATCCAGTGTACACTTCCTAAGATATGCTTAAAGGGAAAAACTCCCTCACTGCAGAATCTGGAGATATACACGGATGGCTCCAAAACAAAGTGTGGAGTAGGAGCAGGCTATGCTGTGCTACGGGATGGGGGTCCGCATCCAAAACTGGTCCGCAAGACTCAATCCTTCAAACTCAGTATTCCAGGCAGAGCTTATGGCTATTTTTCAAGGCTTGTCGTACCTGCAAATAAATCACCCTTCTTCTGCCGCATTTCTATACTCTGATAGTCTCTCCTCCTTGGAAGCACTGCTGAATCCCATACATCGAAATCCCCTAGTAAGAAAAATTCAAAAAATACTCAAAGGCCAGAAGGATATCTCATTAAGTTGGATTAAGGGTCACGCAGGACAGGTGGGGAATGAAGCGGCAGACTTCTTAGCCAAACAAGCAGCAAACGACTCATCTACCCCCCTTATTCTAAACATGCCAGTGCCAAAATCTTTCATAAAACAAAAATTACAAGTACATCTAAAAGCTAGTTGGAACACACGTTGGCAAAGTGAAACAACAGGCAGAAGGGTACATTCCATCTTCCCAAACCCTTCTTTAAAAACCAGGATCAAGAACAGATCTGACACCCTCTTAGTAACTGGGCATGGGCCCTTTCCAGCATACCTCTCTCGCTTCAAAATAATTCCATCTCCCAACTGTGCATGTGGACTCGTAGGTACTCCAGATCATTATCTTTACTCCTGCCCTCTCACCTCTCAATTTCACCTAAAGATGAACAATAGTATCACAATACCCGACAATATTCGTCAAGCTCTTTCGCACCCATCTGGTTCAATATCCATCCATAATTTAATTAGCGAACTGACCATCCGCAACTACGAGTTCCAAGAAGTTAGCTGATTTTCCAGTCTGTTTCCAACTCTTCCAGGTGTGTATTGGTAAAGGAAGTGGACTTGCGTTTTCTGTTCAAGCTGAAACTCACTAAGACGTTTCCTCTTCATTGCTTTACATGATTGTGTGTCTCAAAAATGCGTGCTATCAAGCATTTTAGCTGGGGTATCCTATTATTAACCTCGATTTTTTAAAACTTTGTATATATAATGTATATATTTTACTTTATTACTGTCATTACTATTATATTTCAAAGAAAAGGGAGAAAAAGAGAAAGCCCGTCGTAGTATCTCGAGTACTCTTGCTACAACCGGTTTGCTCTTTTACATAATATGCCTTTATTGTAACTCTTTTCGTCACTATTATATTATATTATTCCAGTTTTACATACTTAATTTCCAAAATGAAAGCCAATTTTTGGCCTTTCTTCTCACCCTCTTCAGTAAACATCGGTGGAAGAAACAAATACGCGTATTAGGTTTCACTAAGCCGTTTCTCCCTCTTTTTTTGAAAAATGTTGTTATTAGGCATGTTTACAGTGGGCCGTTACCAGGCATTTCAACTTGGATGTATACAACATTTTAACCAAGAGTCTTTTTACTATAAGTATTTTTGTATATTTACTTTTCTGTTAATATTTTTATTTTATACGAGGATATATATGTAACAGTATTCTCTCTCATTAATTCCTAGTTACTTGGCCCCAATATAGCACTTTGAACCTATTAACTTTTTCAAGCCTTTTCCCCCTTATATATATGTTTTTTTATGTATATGTGTATATATATGTATGTATGTGTGTGTATGTGTGTATGTATGTATGTATGTATATATGTGTATGTATGTGTATATGTATGTATATATATATATGTATGTGTATGTGTATATATATATATATATGTATATATATATATATATATGTATGTGTATATGTATGTATATGTATGTATATGTGTATATGTATGTGTATATATGTATGTATGTGTGTATAGGTATGTGCGTATGTGCGATATGTAATATATGTATTTCAAGTTTTCCCTTCAGTTTCTTTCCCTCCCCCTCAACCACCATGGTACCCTTCACCGGTTAAGCTAGAAATGGCAGGTACGAAGGTATCATTGGTTTAAAATAAAATAAATAAAATAAATCGCCGTATCCGCGTAAAACCGAAACTTCTCCGTGTAAAATAAAGGTGTCAAATCTTAAACCGCGTATAATCGAAACCACGTAAATAAAGCCACGTAAAAAACTAGGGTCTACCGTATTTAAAGAAAAAATCCCCAAAGCGTTATCACGTTATCCTCTATGATAAGATGAAGGATATTCTTAGCAAAAGAAGAAGAAGAATAACCGATATCATGAAAAATAAACTAATAAATTAACGTGCAAATCAATACCATGCGCACCAACAAATATTGTCATAGGCTTAATTTATTATCCTATGGGGACAAGAACTAAAAAAAAAAAAAAAAAACCGAGCTGATGTGTGCCTCACATGATTTTTTTTTTAACTCCAATTTATTGTCATTTTCCCATTATTGGTAATTTTAATGTGATTCAATAGTTTACTCTTTAAATATCATCAGCAGTGGACAAATTAAAACCAGATTTTAAAAAAAATAACGCCAAATTTGTCGGCAAGTTGGTGACAAAACTTGGCGACCAAATGACTGGCGATATATCGCCAAGTGTCCGCCAAATTATAACACCACTTGAGAATCCATCGAAATTAATTATGATTCCCCCCCCAAAAAGAGGCAAAAGACCCCTTTAGAAACACCCGAATTCAAACAAAAAGGAAGGTGCACAACTAGACCCCACTAGGAGTCTACGTACCAAATTTCAACTTTCTAGGACTTACCATTCTTGAGTTATGCGACATACATCCGCACATCCACACATACGCACATACATACATACGTACATACAGACGTCACGAGAAAATTTGTTGTAACTAACTCGGGAATCGTCAAAAAGGATATTTCGCGTTTCTATACGTTCTTAGGCACTTATCCACGTGTGGTCGAGCAAAAAAAAAAAAAAAAAAAACTCAACATTCATTCAGGGGTGAGCAAAATGGAAATTAAAGACGATTTTTGAGTGAAATTTTTTTCGCGAATACAAGACTTCCTTTTTTGTAAAAGGAAGTAATTAGCTAACAACTTGAGTTAGTGTCTAGCAAAAGGAAGTAAGTGCGGAAATTAACAATTTGTGCAAATCGTAGAAGAAGCTGTTTTCTGTTTTAGGACAAGAGGTAGTACAAGTAAAGTACTGATTTATAAAAAAAATTCAATGAAAGCCCACCTATGATCTGAAGTTTAAACCCGGTTTACTCAACATTTTAAAATCTTCACTTATAGCCCTTTGCTTCTCACATCATCAATTGTTCTTTAAAAATAAAAAAAATATTTAATTCAAAATATTTCTTTTATTGTTTTATGGTGGAATACGAATCGGAAGTTGCAGCGTAAAAAGGAAAGAGCATTCAACATAGATGAATGGAAAACTCACCAGTTCTGTTTATTGATTTAACGGAAGAAAAAGCTTTTTCTGAAAAATATACAATTTGAAAAACATGTAATTTTTCTAATAGTCATCTTGTTAATGCCGTTTCCGTCATGAATTTTCAAGTCTCATAATGCCTCAAATAAAAAGACCATTAAAAGATAGCATCAAAAGACGAGTTACCTTACAGCAGGAACTTTAATGATGCTTTAGAAAATTACTCTTCATGTCTGCACTCCATATGCAGTTGGAACTCCTTGGTGAAAGTCTCAGGTACTTTAAAGACCTTTTAAATTACGGGGTGATTAAAAGCAAAGGCGAAACTTCACAACTTAAAGAGAGTTATAATGCGAAGAAAAGCGATAAACGACGATGAAATTAGTTAGATTATCTCTTCTAAATGATTAAGTTTAACAGTATCTTTTTCTCAAAGTGATGAGTAATTTTTAGTGCCGCGCTAAAAATGTAAGCGTGAAGAATTAAATGGTTATTTACTTGGAAATCTATCTCCAAAGACAATTTAAAAATGATTATAAGTGTATTGAATGATTGACAATTATTTACTTGCATGAACATTAGGGTTTCAAATATCATAATATTTTCGAAAATATCGGAAATATCCGATATTTTGATATATATCGCATATTTTCAATCAGCACTAACTAAAGTCTTCCAAATAGTAAATGCATCCTCAAATCACCTTTTTTTGCTTATATTAGAATTACAATATGTAAACTTAAAAATAAGGTTTCTTTCATTGTTTATATCTAATATTTCATTTTATATTTCTACAAATTTTAGTAGAGTTAACTTAGCAATAGCTGTTTTACTCATTTTTCTTCTGTTAGCTACTTTTACAATTATATGATATATCAGAAATAAATAATATGCATTAAGTCGGTGCACGGTCATAAGACATTTACTTTTTTTTTTCTAAACAACGCTTAATATTTGATTAGACACTTTCAATATGAATTCAAATTGTTTACATTACTAATAATTTTAAGAATGTAAAATGCAAGTAAAAAAGGAATGTTATATTACTTTGTTATATTATTGATGTATTAATACATCATTAAAAATATAGTACATAACTTTTTAGTTATTTTTAATAATAAATGAATATTATTACTATGATTAATATATTTTTTATATTGAAAATACCGCAGTTGAAAAAATAAATATCGAAAATATCAAAATATCATGATATTTTCAAAATAAATATCGGATATATATCGTGATATATATATTGATATATATCGACTGATATGTATCGGCGATCCGTGATGAACGTATTTAAAAGTTTTTTTCCCTTTGAATTTAACTCTTTTCGTTGGAAATTAAACCATCAAGCCTTCTCTAAAATAGTAGTACCCTTTATACTATTAAGTTAATTGGGAACATACTTTTTTATATTTCTTCTTTTCTTTCATAAAATGTTAAAATATTTCAATGAGTCATAATAACTATCGAACAAAAATCACTATGCACAGAAAAAAACGAATAAATACCTTTGTGCTCAAAAATTGAATCAATGGACAACCAACGTTTTGATGCACAAAAATTGCAAATTACTGCAGACACGTGTTTCGGAGTTACAAAGAACACCTTTTTCAATGCAAAGAAGGCGAGACACGTGTCTGCAGTATTTGTAATTTTTGTGCATCAAAACGTTGGTTGTTCATTGATTTAATACAGAACTCTTTCCAGTTACTGCAATAAAATGGAACAAAATCTGCAAAAAGAAAAACTGACTTCAAAAACTCTTAATTTCAGAAATATTTTAGCATAGTGAATACGTTTTTTGTAGTTTCATGGCTTAGCACAAATTTTCACGGTGCTTAATTGTTATGTATCTAAAGGAAAGTGGTCTAAAAACGTCTGCTCGCAAATATTTACTTAGTCTTGAATATAAGAGACACATCAAAAGCTACTACTAATATCAATTTGTGTTGATATTTCTTTTTCTTTCTTCTTTCTTTTTTCTTTTTTTTTTGCATTTTAAATACATACATCGAGGGTTGATCACTTCATATTACTTTACTTGAAAATTTTGTACTTTTTCAAAGTTCGTTATTGGTTCGTTATTATTCATAGGTTCTGTAAACATTTTTCAGTTATTTTGATTTGTTTTGATAGTTCAAAAATAGGAGTTATAAAAAAAAAGGAGGTACTGCTAAATAAATCGATTACTTTCAGGAAAAATTGTTAGATTTTACTTATGCATGTATATTTAATGAAAATAAAAAACGAAGATTTTTGGTAAATGCATCTACACCCTCGATAAATTTAGCACATCAATGCTTTAAAAGTGTATGTTTTGTTTGATGTATTCTTGCTGCGAAGATAAAAGCTTAACATGCTATTAACCTCATATGAGAGAATAAATTGATTTCAACAACATGTTTCTGTAATTCAAACTAAACTTAACTTTGTTCCATCCTATTAAAATTGCAGTTTTCTCATCTGCCATTCGAAGTTCTGGCATAATAAACAGATAAAAAAAAAGTAACCTTTTCTGGAATACAAAATGAAGAGATTTTGATTGCTTCGCCATTTAGAATGATATTTACTTTGAACCAATTCTTTAAAGAAATGAGTCAACGATAAATTTAAATATTTCACGTATAATATGGATTTTAACTAAATAATTTAATAGATCAGTCAGATAAAAATTTTTTAGAGTAATCTTGTGAAAATGGTTAAACTATTTTTCCAATTTCAGAGGAGTTTTATGTTAAAATAATTCTAAAGCTTGCTAAACAGTAAATTAGAAATTGAATTTAGAGGCAAAAATGATTATTTTGCACTTCCAATGAAATTTGGTATAAATAAATTTGTGACAAAACTATTCAGACTTGAAAATTTGTGCTTTAAAGTTAAATTCATTTTGTTGTGGGAAACTGCATTTCCAGTCCAATTTTCTTATTCTCCAAAACACGTCTGTCGTGTTCATGTAAATTCACTAAAAGTAACTAAAAAAAAAAAGAGGTATGAGTTGGCCTGCGTAGAAATAAATGAGTATATGTCATATAATTACATTATATGACACGTTTCTAATCGTATTAAAATGGGTTTAAAAACCACACTTTATTTACCTATAGAATATTAAATTTACTTTTTCCAAGAACAATATATGATGCTAAAACTATCTTTTACTCGATACTTTATTTCATATAAATCAATCTGTTCAAAACGCTAAGCTATATTTATTGAAGTTTACAAAACATTTATTTTCGTTTAGTACGAGGTGCGTTCCGTTTAATACCAAGTGTACGTTTTAGGGAGGTGAGATTGAGTTACTGATGGACAGCTCCCATCAGGAGGCCCAAGGCAAAACGCTTCTTTGGGAACCCCCTGGATAAAAATTATAATTTTAAGCATCGTCTAAAACAATTTTAGCCGCTTGGTGGCCCCTTTAAGCAGGGGTCCCAGATTAAAGCCAAGTTGGCCTATTCAGAAACCAAGCCCAGTCCCGAACCTCCATTTTTCCTGAATGACACTTACATTATTGACTTGTTATCCATCCACTATAATATTAAAATCTGTTCGCGTCCGTCTGTCTGTCTGTCTGTCTGTCTGAAGATCGATCTTCTCGAGAACCACTGCGAATCGGGAGTCAAACGAGATACCGATCAATTCGAAATTTTCCAAAGAAAACAACAGGACCAATTTCATAATTGTACGACTTTAATTAGCGGAAATATTAATTAAAACGTTAATTAACATAACGCTATTCAGGAATTTTTATTTCTTTCCTGTTGCCATTTTGCATATGGGTGAGCAAATAAAATTCTAATAATTGTGTCAAAAGAGATTTTTTTGGCTGCTGTCCAAATCTTAAAACAACGTTTCCATCTAGAATTTCATTTTTAATTAGTTTAAAATTGGCTGCTCTATTCGGATATTTATCGTCTGTCCTTTCTTATTTTTTCACATTCAACGTTCTTAACTCTTTTCAGCATATGAAAAATGTTTCTTTAGTAATGTTTATTGATTGAAGTGTAAGTTTATCATTCACCGGCCTCATATTTGGGTACATTTAGGATGTGCGACTAATTATGTTTATTTTGTTGGACTTTTTTCCGTCACATGGGTGAGTTTTCGAATTGTAATAAATCTCTTTTTCCTTCCCGTTTCGATTTTTGCAATACAGTTTGTATCGTTAAAAGAACACGTTAAATTAAGATTGTTTGGATTTCTTTAAGTGAAACAGAGTTGAACAAAAAAGATCGTTTTTAAGGATTTTAACTAAAGCTTAGTTGGAATCTGATGGCTTGAAATTAAATTAATGCTTATTGGTATTTAATAAGTCTTGGTGCTTTAGTTTCACGTAATCAACAAAAAAGTGGGTGTCATTTTATGTAAAAAGCTGATTGTAATTCTACATAAATATTTCAGATATATTCTATCAGATTTAATTCAGTTTAAAGTGAGCACATATTATAGTTGAGAATGCATATATTTTCATCTTTTGTGCTAATTGAAAATACTCATATCTTGTATTATTGATAAATATGATTAACGTTAAAGAGGTTTTTGCCAAAAATATGCTCTACTGGTGTTTTGCAAACCTTGCATTACGCGTAATTATTTACTCCGTAGCACTTTAGAAACTGATGTCAGAATAATACAAAAACATCAATTGAACAGCTCTTTCATTTTTTAAGTAGCCCGTGCAACGCCGGGCACGCAGGCTAGTTACTAAAAATATTATTTGTTTTGTACTTGATTCAAAAAACCATTAATTAAGAAAATATAGGGAAAATTTTCAATGCCATCCAAATATATTCGATTGAAAACAACTGAACATGATTTTTACTTCCATTTACAAAAAAGGAAGTATTGTATTCGAGACAAAATTTTCACTCAAAAATCGACTTTAATTTCCATTTTACTCATCCCCGAATGAATATTGAGTTTTTTTTTTCGACTTAAATACACGTGGATAAGGGCCTAAGAACGTATAGACACGCGAAATATCCATTTTGACGATTCCCGAGTTAATTACAACGAGTTTTCTCGCGACGTCTGTATGTACGTATGTGTGTATGTGAGTATGTATCTCGTATAACTCAAGAAGGGTATGCCCTAGAAAGTTGAAATTTGATACATAGACTCCTATTGGGGTCTAGTTGTGCACCTCCCCTTTTGGTTGCATTCGAGTGCTTTTAAATGGGTCTTTTGCCCATTTTGGGGGGAAATCATTGTTAATTTCGATGTAAACTCAAGTGGTGTTATAATTTGGCGGACACTTGGCGATATATCGCCAGCCTTTTGTCACCAACATGGCGACAAATTTGGCGATTTTTTTTTAAAATCTGTTTCAATTTGGCCATTGTTCTGATATTTAGAGAGTAAACTATTGAATCACATTAAAATTGCCAGTAATGGGGAAATTACATTAAATTGGAGTAAAAGGAAATCATGCGATGCTCGTTTTCTCTTAATAACAAAATACCCAGCAAAAGTAATTTTCTAAACTTTAAATTTGATCAAGTGCTTTCATAGCATTTCCATCTGTTTCATTAAAAACTTATAAACGTATTTGAAATCATTAAGTCGCTGTCAGGTTTTTCAACATGCTATTAAATATCATTAGAATAACAGTTAAAAGTTTACGTTTTCACAGTGAATCGAATTGAATTTTCTAAATGAAAGAAAATGCGTTTTGACGTACAAATTAAAAATGCACGGCATATTCGTTCCATTAAGTTCTCTCATACACTTTCTTTAATTTCTCAAAAATAATCACTACTGGGAAAGAAAAATTTGCTGTTTAACATCTTTGAACATGATTTTCTTAATTTTAAATGATTTAAAATGAGAAATTTGCAAGTTGTATTTTTTCATACCATACCGTTGAATCATTCATTTTAAGAGAATAATATGTTAAGAATAAAAATTTCTACTTAAAACATTTTGCGTGCTTAACTTAACTCGCATAATTAAAACTCGCATGTGTAGATCACAATGTGTGCACAATGCGCAAATAGCACAATGTGTGCTATTTCTAACAGTTCATAATGAATTATTGAACTTCGCTTAACTACCTAGTGTTCTGCAAAGAGTTCTTAGACGGATAACTATTTGAACTGATAGTTTACGTGCAAACTATTATAATTAATTACGCATTGTTGTACATAACAATGAAGTTGTAAGCATTATCAACTACAACAATTCTTTCTAAAGTTTGCATTAAAAGGAATAGAGTGTTATTTTAACTCTCCAAAATTATGACTCATTGACATTGCATCAGTTACAGTATTTAATTTTATTTGACATTTTCTTTCTAAAATATACTTTGAATGATATTTCGAAAAGCTCTCTGAATGTTTTGAATAAGCAATAAGTGAACGACTAAGAAATGTATTCAGCCGCGGGCAGGTAAAGAACAGTAATTGCAAATTTTCACTTTTCATTTTTGTCATGTACTGCAAGTTTGCTTTATTGTACACTAGTGGTACACGCACGGCTTTGCCCGTAGTTGGAAATTAAAAGGTCATTTGGTTTGCCTGTATGTTTACAAATAATTAATGACGAATTTCTCGCCAATTTGCTATGTTTAATGTTCTATGTTCAATGTTATATTGCTCGCCAATGTTACGGTTCCACGTTATGATAATTTCGTAATTTACTCTTCCACGTTATGATACTTTGCCCGGTAAAATTTTCTAAAAATTGGAATAGAAATAGAACAAAATCAAATTTTCGAAAAATCGCTTCTAGGTGCACACTCCCATGCTACAAACTAACTTTGTGCCAAATTTCATGAAAATCGGCCGAACGATCTAGGTGCTCTGCGCGTCACAGACATCTAATTCCAATGTTTCGCTTCTGTTAGTATTGAATACAGAAGCCGTTTCTTTAAATATCTCGAAAATTGATTTCTGCAGATACTGCCGTTCATCTACCCACTGTACTATGACGTAGGCATTGAATATGATGGAATTCTGTTTTCAGTTACAGTTTGATGTGTAATAATGCTTGTTATGTTCGTTATATAAGTGTTAATAATGTATTGCTCCGTTTTATATTTGGAAATATGGAACTTCAGTGCCATTCCACGGAAAACGGTCATTTTGTCCCGCACGTGATGCATCATATATTTCATTAAAAGTAATACAGTCGACTCCCGCTACAACGCGATCCGACTTACGCGAAATGGCTATAACGCGATTTTTTTCGCTGGTAAAGAATTTTATTCCTAACGCGAATTCTTCACCCGCAACACGAACATTTTCCGAAGGGAATTGCGGTTTTTTCGTGAATGGACCTTCATCCCTTTGGCATCACTGAGAGCGGAAGTTCCCACACCGCACTAGTCTGAACATCGCTTATACAAATAACTCTATACTCCTCATTTTCCACTTATTTTTTTCATTCTATATGTTAATGAAATATAATGACACCCAAGAGCGCTGTTTCGCTTAAAGTTTGTGAAGATAGAAGGGAAAAGAGAAAGTTTTAACAACTATAGTGCATTTGTTTTTTTACTATATAACGAACGTACCGTAGTGGTTTATTTTACGTCTTCTTTAGGTACGTTTACAAAAGTTTGTACACATACCCTTTTCCACAACGCAAAATTTCAACTTACGCGAAGGGTGTTGGAACGCATCCCTCGCGTAAGTCGGGACTCGACTGTACTTTAAAATAGTAATGAACATATTTTTTCTGCTTAGCAAATCACAAGTTTAGCGATTTCTGTAGCAAAAAAATTCGTCTTTATCCTTTAAAATTATTACTTTTCAATGAAATATATGAATCGTCACGTGCAGAACAAAGGGTTGACTTTTTCGTGGAATGGTCCTTCAGAAGTAACTGGAATGCAGCGTACTTAAAAAATAACTTTCACTTCGATCAGATATTAAAACATTCTAAAATACCGTACTCTTCTCAAACAGCAGTCACGACGAATTCCTAGAATGCTGCGGAGCAAGCGCGATCCTGAGGAGCATTGCAAATAAACAGGCAGCACGAGTGATTAATAAAGTCAGTCTGGCCCGGATCACTTCCTCTTTAATCTGGTGTTGGAATGAGAAAGGAATGATGTATTACAATAATTGCTCTGGGGATTCGGTTCGCAACGAGTTATCTCGGATATCATTTCGCGATTCCAACCGCTCGAGCTTTCGCGAGTAATATCGTCTGCAGCGAGAGGGCTTGGCTGCATTCGGTAGTACAATGAAAATTTAATCCAAGTCTGATCGGGGGTGTTTAAAATGTAATATGCTGTAAGTACACATATTGGGAGTTTATGACAGGGTAATGCATTCATCATTCATAGAGAGTTATGAACTGGGGTAAACACGTTTGATGATGAAGTTTTTGAATAATATTGTGTGAAAATGAATATAGAATCATGGTTATTATAAAGAGTTTGTTAGTTTCTTGTTAGCAAGATGAATAGTTATTACAGGCAGTGGCGTCATTCCGGGGAGCGGGGGGGGGGGGGGGGGTGATTCGCCCCAGGTGTGACCCGTCTGGCGGGTGACACTCTAAGTGGAGTTGCAAGTTTTTGAAAAATATGAAGCTTAAATGCAGTTTTAATATTGCAAATTTGAAAATTTTCCGGGGGGGGGGGGGGGTAAATCCTCGAACCCCCCTCCACTGTTATTTGTGTTTTGTACATTAGCCCACTAAAAATTTCGTTTATAGCACAAATGTAGTTGTTTCTAAAAATTGCATGACTTTCATGTTTTCATATTTTTTTTCCGTTTGCTCTGTAGAGGGGGGGGGGGGGAGGGACACCACAAATTACCGCCCCGGGTGTCACCCATACTAGGTATGCCACTGCTACAGGGTTCGTTTTAAAAAGCTTTTTTTTTTTAAACCAAATATGTGTGTTTAGATTCGTTTAATGTCAGTCGAGCTGTTACTCATTTATGTCATAAGCGGAGTTCGAGTAAAGTTTCTCGAGAGATTTGGCCAGCGTATAAAAAAGCCGTGCTTGGAAGAAACCATTCGAAACGAAAACTTACGTATTCTAAAATACCTAAAAAGTAAACATTAATCATGATTTTTATAAGCTTTACTTTGAACAGGAAGTTTTTAAAAATTAAAGAAATTTTGGCACATCAGATACCCTAATAATTATAATAAAATTCGTAACAGTTAAAGCAATGCTTTAAAAAGAGTTATTGAGCAAGTTTGTACTACTGGCTTTTGAAAAACGACTTAAACATTGGTTTATACCAGGGGTTCTCTAACTTTTTCAACTCACAGCACTCTTTGAAGATTTAGAATTTTCTCGCGGCACCTTAGCACGTCTCTATTATGTAAGCAATTAATAAGTCTTTATTTTGAAGGAAAGTGGGGGGGGGGGGGTTCCCTTACAAGCGCACAGTCGTACACGTATGTGCAGCATATACAGCACAGGAATATATCCTTATCCCAAATACTCAGGTATTATATTATAAGGCAAGAGTTAATAAGACGAACCATAGTCCTATCGTACTAAAATCTAATTTTCTAGGTTAATTAATCTCGGGGGAAAAAATGACGGTATACAACGACATTTTTATTTCTGAATTCGTCAACAACGTAATTTAGGTTTCAAGAATAGTATGCACCTTTTTTTTTATTCTAGTTCAACCATAGGGAACCATGTAGAAAATAAAATTGCACCGCAAAATAATATTAAATTGTTTTGATATCACTCTTCTGCAAAAACATTTGCTACACGGTTGCCTGGCAGTTAAAAATGGTTTGTTGATAGCGCTTTATCATTTAGTTAGGCTTTTTGATGACGATAAAAGAGGATGTAGTGAGTTTTTGTTATAATGTAGCAAAAAAGGGAGGCTTTCCTTTCTGGTCAACCGGGCATTATTTGGTGCATTCACCTTCCGTATATATTGATACTACGAACACTTCGCGGCACACCTCACCTTTTCCTACGACACCCCAAGGTACCGCGGCAGCCAGTTATAAAAACCCCTGGTTTATACATTAAAATAAAAATGATATATTTTACTAATGAAAATGATTCTCTTCGGATTATATCAGCTCTGATTTTTTGATGGAAAATTCTTCGATATTAGTAACGTTGCGAAAAAATACAAAACATGCTTTAATCAAAATCAAATTTTTTTTTTATTTTAAAACTGCTCAAAAATATCGATTAATTATTACAAAAGAAAAATGATTGATTTATCTTGCTAAGCACATCGGCAAATATTATGACACCGACATTTGTATTAAAAAAGTTTAATGTTTATTTGCGAAATACTTTTCCACTAAGAGTTTTTAATTGCATAAACTTTAGAAGCGGCATGACTTAGAAAAAAAGCTGTTGCGTTTTAACAAGCAATTAAATATCAATTGCACAAAATTTCAGAAAAGAATGGAGCAAAAAGAAACATCATTTACACGAATGAAGTAGTAACGTTAAAAGAGCATGTTCTGAGGCCTTATTAGCATTTCAGTTTCCTAGGAACCTTAATTCTCGCGTTCCACGGAGAAACATTTGTAATTCATTAGCGTTACTTGGCAACGCTTAGAACAGACAGTCTTTCAGTAATGAGGGCACAACGGAAATTCATTATTGCATTTAAAGGGATTTCTTTCTTCTTTCAAAACTCCACGTGAAAGAAACACTCAATAGCAAACAATGCAAAACATTTGCAAATTTACTCGAGAGATAATATAAGTTAAAGAAACAAATTTATTCAATCGATTAGAAATGATTCTGACGGAACTTTTTTTTTTTTTTAACTTGATGAGTGTTTCCCTTTTTTGAAGAAAAAAATATGTATGGATCATTCTTCAAAAAGTATAACTTTTACAGCAAAAATTTTACGGAATAATTCATTTAACAATGATTTTTAATTTCGTCAAAAATATATCTATTTAAACCTGCCAACAAATTTTTAATAACAATTCTTATTTTAGTATATTTTTAATTCACAACATGTGAATTCTCACCTCCCTGTAATGTCACACCTTGTGTGACTGTTTATGTTGCTTAATAACTTGTTTAATTAAAGGTATATACTTATTTATTTACTATTCCTTTCACAAGTGTCTTAAATACTAACTGCTCAAGTATATTTATTTTTTAAGTATTCTCTTTTAATTCGTTTTCGTAGGACACGGAGTCATGCCACACAATAAGTTCTCACTTCCGTTACCTAAACACAAAATGTCATTCCTCATTAACACGTGGCAGCAATGACATCAAATTTTATTTTCTATGATACACCGGAGCTCCCTTGTTTATTTACAAAATTCCATGAAAAATGTATCTTTTAGCCCTATATGAATGGAATATTCCTCAGCTCCTTGACAGACCTTATTAATGTCATTATTTCTGAGTTGAAAATAAATGATGGAGGGGAAATAATAGACATAAGTAATAGGCATTCCACCGAAATTATAAATTACCAGTATATCCTCAAATTTACTAAATACTGTTTTTTAACATACATTTGAAAAGCCGTACTTGAACTAAGAGAGCTTAATATTATATTCCCACTTATCATTAAAAATGCTGATTGTTTGCACAATAACAAAGCTACTACAGTCGACTCCCGCTACAACGCTATCCGACTTACGCGAAATGGCTATAACGCGAATTTTTTCACCAGTAAAGAATTTTCGACATAACGCGAATTTCTTGTCCGCAACACGAAAACTTTCGGAAGGGAATCGCGGGTATGTATATAACGGCTTTGTTATTGACTACTAAATTGTTCTTTTTATTTTATTTTATTCTTCGGGAATGAACCTTCATCCGTTTAGCATCACCGACAGCGGAAGTTCCCACACCGTACTAGTCAGATACATTGCTTTATACCAATAACTACTCCTCATTTTTCCATTTTTTTTTTTCATTCTAAATGTGAAAGTTTTTGAAATATAATGACACCTAAGAGCGATGTTTCATCTTGTGAAGATCGAAAGGAAAAGATAAAGTTTCTGACAATTAAAGAAAAACTAAAGATTATGTGTTTGAACAACTATAAAATGCGTCGAAGGTAGCACGACAATTAGGTATGCGTGAATCGTCCATTTGTACAATTAAAAGTCAAGAAAAGAAAATCCGTAAAAGTTCACCAAAAGTTATGAAATTGGAAGCTGCTCTTGAATTGTGAATCTTAAGAAACCAGAAAGAGGGGTGTTGCCATGCAGAAACGTTATAAAAGAACTTGTGAATCAACTGCATTGTGCATTTAAAAGTATTAAAGTAACGGTTCTAGATCACGAAGAGTAAATCATGCTCATCTTCTCATCTTTTCAAGTTACAAATATCATTACTGGATCTTATGTACAGTAAAACTATCGAGCATTTGTTTTTCTTACTACATACTGTACTGGTTTATTTTATGTCTTTCTTTCCCATTGATCTTTCTTTCTTTTTTTTTTTTTTTTGTGCATCATAGTAGTATTTTATGTTGAATAAAACAGTTTATTTTAAATTTAAAATATGAATAAAAATTCATTCTTTTACGTAAGAAACAGTAATGTATGGTTTAAAGACATAGTTTTTAACAGTTTGAAGTGGCATTTACAAGTGTTTAAAATAACTGGTCATGTTTATAAAAGATTTTGCACATACCCTCTTCTACAACGCGAAATTTCGACTTACGCGAGGGGGTCTTGGAACGTATCCCTCGCGTAAGTCGGGACTCGACTGTACTTTGATATTAAATTGGCCAAAAATTTTCAAATATTAAAAGATTTTTCTTTTTTTAAATTTCCGTGAACAATTCATTTTTTTTTTTAAATTTATGAGCAAAAATTATTGGAACTTGGCTGGGCCATTGTTTATGGTTACTTCTAGTGCGTAACACTTTCACGTAAGAATAAAAAGAAAAGAAAAGGTTTCGGAATTGAAAAAATATTTGCGTTCAAAAGTTACGTTTTCTGGAGAAGATGACTTATATATAAATTTCATTTCATTTCTTTAAACAGTTAGAATTAATTTGGAAACATTTTAAGAAAATTTTTTTATTCATTTTTGTCATAAGATGAAAGTGAATTATTTATTTATTTATTTAGTTAAAGAAAGACTGCTATCAAAATATTAATGGAAATAAGAAAACATTAAACATGTAAAAATTACAAAGATCTAGCTTTAAATTCAACAAAAGGCATAATTAAAATGCCTAAGTCACTACTATGTTTGCCTTATAAATTAATGCAAAAAAAATCAATGTAACTGAGTTGAAGTATTGTAATGAGGCATGAGGCAGTGAGAAGCACAGAATCTACCAGGGCTACTAGTATCATCTCTTGTCCCAAGACAGAGGAGAGGTTCACTTACTATTTGTGTACTGCTCATCTCCAAATTTTTAATTTTGCCAGTTACATCCCTTTGCTTCTCACTACCTCATATGTGATTTCCAATTGCTTTACTTGGTACAACACGATGGAAACTATTTTTTTTTTGTCATTAATTAACTCATTCTGCACTTTGTTAAAGAACAGCAGACAATAAAGTTCACGACTGCATAAATATGAGAAAGGAGATTAGCAAATCGTAGGGTCAATTTCCCATGTACTAAAATCTTGTGAACTTAGTTTCATAATACTTAGAGGTCTTCACAAACAATATCACGCTGTGAGAGGGTTTTGTCAAATTGTGACAATTAGTGACGTGGGGGAGGTAGGTGGTACCAAGAAGTGTGACATCACTCATTTGTCACAAATGTCACCATTTTTAATGAAATATACAATATCTTTAGAGTGAAAAATGATTTTTTTTCGAGGGTGGCGTTCTCCCATGTTTATCCTCCCCAACCAACTACAGCACTTATCTTTTATCTCATTGAAAATCTTTAATAAAATCTGAAGTTAATTTTGTTAGACGACTTTTTTACTAATATAAATACCTAAAATAATGTAAATAGTTTTGGAGCCAAATAACACGTCAACTATCTGATTTCTTCAGCTTATAAACCTACTTGATAAGGGGTGAATGTTTTCAAATATTTTTCTTCAGGCTTTTGAAAATAAAAATATAATTTATCGTTCTTCATTTCTTTCCTGGATGCACTCATTACGCTTTCAGGTCACGTTCGAATTCTCTCTATGATTTAGTAGTTATAAATCAAGAGAATTTAGCGAAGCTCTAAAGACAAGTGCTAGGATTGGCATAAAATGGGCACAAGAGGAAATTGAAATTTCTCAGTAGGGATTTTGTAGCCAAGTTTATCTACCCAAAGTATATAGTTGAAGAAATGGGATTAAACTAAGAGAAAGTCGTTTTTAGAAAAGAGTTTATTTCAGAAAACAATAAACTATTTGAAATGTTTGGATAACATTCTTAAAATGACGGCCTGGCCTTTAGGAATATCTGAGGTTTCATCCTGTATTGTTTTCCAAAAAAGAAGGCATTAGGTTATGCAGGAAAACTTTGTGAGTCAACAAGACTACTTATACTAAATTAAAAATTAAAAAAAGCAGTAATTTATGATTCGTAGCCTCTGTCCATTTTAAAAAGTTTTTTTTTTTCAAAAATAAATAAAACAAAGTAAAAATTAGTACCTGCAAATGCATTACATATAGGTAAGAAAAGTTTTAATCCTCTGTACTTATACAGCAAACTTAATATTTAAATTTTCACTTATAATATAATGTATAGAAAAAAATGAAAGCAGTAAATAATAATTTATTACTATTTTAAGAAAACGTTTTCTTAACAAACTCCTATTCCATTATCAGGAAAAATTATTGTATTAAGAAGGGGAAATTTAAATGTTATTGTTATTATTAATTTTTCAGTTTCGGTAGATTTCGCTATTGCTAGCAAGATGCTCCAATATCCGTAATCCGATCATTTCAAATAAATATTCCTATGGGTGCAAGAGCAGAGGTTTCTTGGCTACTGCTCTGAACCAAATAACAATGCTGCTTTCATGTCCCATTCAACCTATGAACCCAATGAACCCACTTGTAGTGAGAAATACGGGGAGCCTCTTTATCTTGAACAGGAGGGCTTTGTGTTTACTTTTTATTAGCCCTTTGGATTGAAATTTACGATAAACTTGACTAAATTTGATCTTGTTGGTTTCTCTTATTCGTTTTAGCTTTCTTTTCAAAATTCTTTGCAATTATAATTATGTAAATATATGAATATATCTTTGAATTTGTGGAACATATTTATGCTTTTCCTCTATGCAAATTTTCAAGGCAATATATAATTTCTAAATATTATCTTGCCAAGTATGAAGCCAAATAGCGAGACGGCACAACAGCTAACAAGTTGCCATTTGTAATGCTAACAAGAAACCGTTTTTGTACAAATTTAGTACAGTTGTGACAAATATTTAAGAAAAAAAATCATAAAGCATTCCTGTAATTGATGATTTGTATAAATTGTTGATCGAACGAAGAAGGGGGGGGGGGGGGGGGGGTTAGCATTCAAAATTACCCTCAAAATTAATTTTTATAAACGGGAAAATGAGCGATCAGGGAAATGGAAAAAATTAATACATGGTGCACAAAATATATTTTTCCAGTGATATTCTATTAGTTCACGCTTTTGAAGCTAAATTTTTACATAAATAGACTGATTTCGGTTCTGTATCATGGGAAAATAAATAAACATTTAAAACATAAGTAGATATTTAATAAGTTAAATTGAAAATTCTTGAATTAAAACTATTTATTATTTTCAGCTAATGGGCTAAAACGCTTTTTTTAAAAAATTCCAGCTAACCATAGCATTCGAAAAATAATGCTGTTGGGGAACAATACATGCTTAAACAACTTATCAAAGCATAACAGTTAATCCCATATTTAATTAATAGTTACTTAAATAAAATAAAAAACTTAGCGTTACGCACGGGACATTTTTTCGAAAATCGCCCTAATACCGAAAATATCGATTTTTTCCTCAGAAAATACCGGTATTACGAAATTGCAAAATTGCTAGAAATACCGTTATTCAGTATACCGGTATTGCAATCCCTAGTTGAGAGTCATTATTGAACGTAAGCTTCTAAAATATATAATACTATTTTATCTTTCTAAAAATAAATATTAAAAGCTCCGCTTTTCTTAGAAGTTCATTTTAAGACAATAATACATCATTAGAGGAACGTATCCTACTCCAACATCATTAAGAAACAATTCTGTTTTTCCTTATTCAAACAACAATACTTTTGCAGTTAAGAACTTTTTGCAAAGGATACAAACAACTGACTAGAAGACATTAATATTTTAATGTTTTTTTTCATAAAAAACAAGATGGCCGAAGAAATGTTAGCAGTTACTCCGCTTGTTCAATGAAAATCTTAAGACTGTTTCTGGTTTGTGAAAGCAACGTATAATGAAAGGGATAACAACATGTTTTCGGAATTAATTACGCCAAGAAAAATTGTTTCATAAAAGTTTTTCGTTCTTGCGTATTTCTCTTTAGAATAGATAATAAGAGTGAACAAATGAAAGCGAGAGAAAAATATTAATATTGCGAAAGGAAACAATTCTCAAAGAATCTTTACAAGTATTTCTTTCAATTTTGATTACTCTATGTGATAGAAGTGTAGTTTAAATTGTTAGAACTCATAACCATATTTCAAAACAGTTCAATACGTATACATTTATGAAAAATCTTGAACAAAATATTATATCTCTTCTCTAGGATATTTTTGGGATACGCCACAACTTTTTTAAAGATTTTATAAGACCAGTGTTTTTTTGTTTTTATACGGCGAGATTTTTATCTCTGCTACTTGTGAAAAAATTAACTAATTACTGTAAAAGCACTTATTTTTGTGAATCCGTCGTAATCGCGAAAATTTAAGAATCGCTAAAAAAAGTTTTTTCGTTTCAAGTAGGAATATAAAATCAGACTTTTTTTCAATTATCCAAAATTTAGAGACTAACTGCAGCTTCTTAACTAAGAAAGAAGTACAAAAAAAAAGAACTTAAAACACTAATGAATGCATTGCATTTACTTACAGTATAAATATCAGCTTCTTTGAAATCATTGAAAACTATCTCATTCTTGGTTTCTGCACAGTAAATTGTGCGCACAAGCCAAAACTTTATGTTTTGTTCAGATAAAAATGGGGTCGTTTCCAAAATTTTAAAAGTATTTTTTTCTGAAAGAGTATGCTTAAAAACAGGATCTGACCATTTTTTTTAATAATTTGACTAAATTTAATATTTTTAAAAAATTACTGAAATCGGTGCGCTTTCATTGTTTACACTTCCGCCGATGACGTCACAAATGATGAATTGTCATTCACTGTTGCCATTCGCAGAACGTAATATTTAATTTGCTTCTTTACTCACGTGTACTGGCAAAGATATGGTTAATAGCATGCGTAGAGCGCATTATTTAATCTCGCTTCGTGATTAAGATAACGTGGAACCGCGGTAGACAGATGCGCAAAGAGATCATTTTTCACGTCACAAAGACCACGCCTTGTTTAAAAAAATCAGACATTTTAAAAAATTAATTAAAAAATAACTGTTGGGAAAATGAAAGTATTTTCTGGGTCCATGTTATTATTTTTAATTATTCTATCAATTTCAGTGACTAAAAGTAGAACTTTTGACTGAAGGAAACAAACCCATTACGAAAGTTTCAGTCCTCAAAATCACCAGCATCTTCATTTTCGCGAAAATAAGTGATTTTGCATTATTTGCGTTTTGGATGTTTTTTGAAAAAAAAAAAAAAAAAAAAAAGGCATAAAAACCGTATTTTCAATGGGTTAGTATTATTGCAAACTTCCGTTTGCACTGTTAAAAAAAGGACCTGTGTTGCCAGCTAGGGAAGAAAAATAATTGTAAAAGTAATGTCACTGCATAAAAGTTCGGCAAATTTTAAAAATAAAAAATTCTTCTATTCTTTGATTAAACCTTTCATTATTAAGAACAGTATAATTGGTTTACACACATTTACGAATTTTGTGTTGAAATATTATTTAGTTTTTTTAAATTGTTTAATACATTTTGCAATAGAACTTTCTGACTCCACAGTTGAATTATGAAAATGAAATATTTAATAACTCTAAAAATCTCAATTATTTCGTCATAAAATGGGATCGGAATGTTTCTTCTTGCCGAATGTGTTCATCTTTACTGTAAAAATTAACATATACGTATCTAAGTAATTAACTTTGGTATTTTTACATGATATTGTTACAGCAGAGCGGCAACTTTTGAGCGTGAATGCTTCGCACGGGTCAGCTATTATGGATTTACGTTTATTTTACACAAATCATTTACAGTTTACGTTTATTTGCAATTTACGTCTTGCTAAAAAATTTTACTTGGAATTCGATCAATCGTGTTTGGTTTCTCTCTCCATCTTTTAGCTTTTATTCGATTCGTTGGCATTTTTCTTAGAGCCTTAGTACAACTGCATTTTTTTGTTTCTTTTCAGAAAAAAATTAATGTATTTTTTTTCTTTTCAAATAATAACATATTTGTAATTGCTGATTGAAAATACTCAACAGAGAAACTGTTTAACCAGTGTCAATTTAAAATAGTTAAACATAAGTAGTTATTTTTTTTTAATGTCGTAACTGTGAATGAATCAAAATCACTGCAGTAATGACGGGAAAATAATTGTTAACCGAAATAACCGAAAATGTAGAGACGTTGAATAAAATCGGAACAAGTGATCAAAAATTCACCAAAAGTTTTAAAAGTGGAAAATGCTGAGAAAATACAAAAAGTTGAATAAAAGCATTATTTCCCCATAAAAAGGCCAAAGTTATGTCCAGAACTAAACGATACTTTCCTGTATACTAATATCGACTTTCTAATATCCGATCAATATTCTCAGAATTTGCTAAAATCGCATATTATTTCAAATATAATTTTTTGACATGTTAATGTGACTTCTGGAAATAATATGTGCATCTAAAGAAGTAGATCTAAGGAATCATCCAAAGAAACGGGTGTGTAAAAGATAAATAAACGAACAAATAAATTAGTAGCACCTTTTAAACAAAGCAGCAAATAATTTTTTCCATAAAAAAATAAATCTTTAATCGCTTAAAAAAAGGGAAAGAATTTAAAATAACAAGCACAATAAAATAAATAAAGAAAAAAAAAGCTTTTGTTCCTTCTTGCCAAAAAAATTAAAAACTGAAAAATGTACTTTAAAAATAGATAAAAATATAATAAAATGTCAACTTCAAGAAATAATTTTCACAAAAAAAAAAAGTCTGCGCATATCTTAATGTAGAAATATAAAGGACTCCAAATTACTCCGCCAAAAACTAAATACATAAATTAAAACTTTAGAGTGAAAATAAAAATAAGCCATATCAACCATAATTATTTCACAGTAAAAATTATGGCTGCAGAGTCGGAGTCGATCTCATTTTGGAATAAAAGTGTCAGATTCGGGAGTCGAAGGTTTTTAAATCAAAGACTCGGATTCGAAATCGATCATTTTCCTTTAAAGTCCGCAACTCTGCCAATGTCTGGAAAGTCGGAGTAGGACTTTCTTTAAGCTAAAGGAGTCGAAGTCGAAGACTTTAAAATTCCAAGAGTCGGAGTCACTCATTTTCAATTCATGTCTGAATTTTTGTCAAAGCTACGAAGTCAAAGTCGGAGACGGGGAGTTGGACTAATTTTCGGGTACAGAAATTTTAATCGAAGTCGACTCTGCCCTAACATTCTAGTAGTCGGAGTCGGGACTTGGTCATCAAGAGTTATTTTCAACAAAATGTGCTTGAAGAAAATCTGCCTTTAAGTTCGGGATCTATACTGACTTTCCCCATAGACGCTAATGTTAAAGGATTTGAACTGTTCAAAATTGAAAGGAAAATTTTTCAAACCAAAAACATATTTTCTATACATGTTCTTTATCAAAAGCTTTTTCCTACAAAATTTGATTGATGCAAATTCGTCTCTCAGTGCGGGATTTATATTTGCTTTGAATTTTCCCGTAAGTGTAAATGTTAAGTTTTTTTAACTGTTTAAAATTGAACGAGAAATTGATCAAATTAAAAAAAAAATAACTATAGGAATAAGATGTCCTCGCTGAGATCTTTTGAACAAAAATAAATTTCTTCGGATCGGACTATTCACTCAAAAGTTTTTAGGGGGAGAGTAGGAAGACATCTCCCCCCATCTTAATACCCTACTTTCCAATTTTTAATTTTTCGACATTTATTTATTTATTTATTTACTTTTCTTTTGATTTTTTCTGTTTTTTGCGATATTTTTAAGATGCATTAAGCCTTCCTTCATGCTTATTTCTTCTTTCTCTGACTTGTACCGGAATAGTAGGCTGAAAGAGGCTCAATGTGGCCGCTAACAAACAAAAAAAAATTACCGCTGAGTCTACGTTTCCGAAATTGTGTACGTTTAATTAGGGACGTTCAAATTAACATAGACAATACGCATTAAGTTCTTTTTTCGCAAATTATAAATTTCGATTACTCTGGAAACTGAGAGTGCAACCGGTTTGGAACAAAATATTTGGAACAAAACTTCTCCCCCAAATCTACCGCACTATGCAACTTGAATGCCATAAATATCATTCCCTCTTATCCTATGCTTAGTACCAAAATGGGAAGGACAAGTTTCAAAGTTCCTAAATGGTTATAAACCATATTTCATAGTAACGATGAAGCGTTAATATGAGCACTTCTAACGCCTGATTTTGATTAAGAAAGAAAAAAATTCCTTCGCAATGAATATCTACTCACGCTGTGAAGATTTCTTCTCATTCTAGATAAAATATTGTCGAAATCGCAACCCTCTTAATGCTATTTTCTTCAAGATAAAGGTTTAGTTTATGTTATGGGGTTTTTTCTACATTTGCTGCGCCTCTTGAGTCATTGGACGCATGCCTAATGTGCACGTTTATCAAAGCGAAACTGGTGATTATCACATAAAATGTTGTATTAATCTGATAAACGAGAGACAAATTTTTGCTTCTAAAACTTATGAACTAAACGTTAAATTCTTTAATTAAGGGACACGTATTTGTAGTTAAATAATAACTTACAACATCTATAAATAAGATTAGATTCTACAATGTTTTAAAATGTTTATTTAGCCTTCGGAAGAAGGGTTTTACCGAGGAAATCTATTTGCTAAAAGCTTTTAAAGCCTTCTGTAAGCTCAGTATCTAACTCGAACGAAACAACATATTTGCGGAATAAAATTGTGTTTGCTTCTTCCAACAAATAACAATAGCAGTACTCAAAACATTTCCATTCTCACAGATATAAACAAATGCATATCTAAGAAAGTAGTGAAATTCAATTTGTATCTTGCGCTTCTATAAATAAAATACTCCTCATTTTAAAATTAAACATTCATTTTTACGCCACATGTTAACGATATCATTAACAATCTATAACTTAGTTGCGACAAATAAGAAAATGTAGACCAAAACGCCAAACTTTTTAAAATTCAGGATAACAAAAATTCGCAAGATCGTAATTTTATCGTCAAGTCTAACTGATGATTAAGCGTTACCAACAAGCAACTTTGTTATCAACGGGCTAAAGTGTAGCAACCATTATTACAACAAAATTACTTGTCGAAGTTTCTTGATTTATATTTTACAGTGAATTTTGGTTCACTGTAGTTTACTAGTATAAAAAAAATGTCAATTGCTCTAAAAAGCTTAATTTATATAGTTGATGAATTCAGAAATAAAAAAGTCGTTGTGCGTTGTCATTTTTTTCCTGTGATTTTTATTTTTTGATCAATAATGCTTCTTTAAACTAACTATTAGATGGTCCAACGTAATAACGAGATGATACTTTCAAATTTATAAAATGTAGTAATTGTGTTTCACATAAATTACACATTTTCACATAATATAAAGCAATAACTTACAACAATAAATAAGGGATAAGTCCACTAACCAAAACAGAAAGTATTAGATAAAAATTCGCTCCCTTAAAAAAAATCGCAGACGATTGTCTACAAACATTCTGTATCATTTCGGACGGAAAATATTTTGGAGCTAAAATCATTTTCTCTTAGTTTCAATTAAAGGAAACCCCATTGTATCTAAAAATAATCAAAGTTCAAAAAAATATAATAATATCAAAAAAGAAAAAAAATTGAGTTATCAGCTCTTATCATCGTAAATAAAAATGATTTTTACCAATTTTTCATTACTTTATTTCGCTTATAGTAGAAAATATCTCGAATTAAGATAAAAAAGCATCCCAAAAATAGAAAATGTAACAAACTGAAAAAAGTGAGTGAAAAATAAATAAAAGCAATTGAAGTGTGGCAGCACACCAACATAAATTACAAAATCAGCTAATCAAATAATTTGAAACCAAAACTGTAAGAAAAAAGTAAAGAAATAGATACACAATGCAACCTATCGTAAACAAACAAATTTAATGTCATATTATACTATTTATCGATTTGGAATCATGCATTCATGGTATGGTAGGATGTCTTTTATTTTGTCTTAGTCGAATATGATAATTTCTTAAAAGATTAGCTGAGTCAGAGTTAAAAATAGACAGTGATGTGGAGTCTTATCATATTCAGTTTATGAAAATGAATGAGAAAGATTTTTAACTTTCCACAAGAAAATAATCCAGTGTACCAGAAAAACATTTAATCAGTGAAACTGCTGTAACCACAAGTTTTTGGTGGCACAAGACGATTTTAATCTTTCTGAGACCTTGTCTTATTCCTCAATCTCGTTTACATGGGCACCTCCTCCCGGAGGTTACGATGCGTCGGTGTGACCCCCAAAAATGTTGTTAGTTTGAAAATTTTAACTGACGATTCTGATAATGTTCCGCAAATATTGCAATTATTTTTAACTAAGCCTAATGTATCTTTTCAGTAGATGTAGGCATTATGTATGCTTTGTTTTTTCTTTATTTTTATTGTTTTAAATTATTCGGCAAATTTTTTAATTTTGGAGTATTGGTAAATTTAGAATTATCCAACACTCAAAAGTTTAGATTCGGGGCGCAACATAATGTGAGCTCTAAACCTGCCTTATGTGTAATAAGTATGGGACATAAGTGCTATGCGTTTTGTAATATTCAAATAAAATCAAGTTGCTTGTATTTTGTTTTACGCATTTTTTTTTAAATACTTGAATACCACGCTTTTAATGTTTTATAAGTTGTACTATTTTCAAACCAGTTAAGCAAAGAAAGGGGGCGGGGACTGTACCACTCCTCTTAACTCTTCCCCTTCTCCTTTTTAAAATATTGTCTCTTGTAATGAAAATAGACGCCTGATTGGAAGGTACTTCGAAGTTATGTATAATAAAACTAATATTCTTCGTGCACACTTTCACATTCCAAAAGGCACGCAAAGGCTCATGCATGTACTCCAACCAAATTTCCTCAATGCAGTATTTTATAAATGAATGAAGAAAGTTATTCCAAAAAAGATAGCAATAAATTTTAAAGTAGATTAAATTGTTATTCGTATGCTCAGAAAGTATAGACAGAGAACGGCCTTCTTATAATGTTCAACATCTTTTTCTACCACTTTACAAAAACTAGAAATGAGATCTTGAGAAGAATTGCAACAAATTTTAAATCAAAACCGAAAAAATAAGAGAAGAAAAAGAAAAGAAACAGGTACACAATGCAACCTATCATGAATAAACAAATTTAATGCTGTAGCATAATATTTATGGATTTGGAATCTTGCATTCATAGTATAGTAAAATATCTTTTGTTCCCGCTTTTTCAAAACTTACGGTTCGTTTTTTGTCCATATTTATCCTTTAACAAGCAATTTGTATTCCAAGATGGGAAAACATGAATACAAGTGCTTTTTGTTCTGGTCGTTTCGATAATGTCACATAAATTTAGAAAGCAAAAAAATCTTCACAGAAAATTCTAAAAACATAGTTTACGATAAATAAAACGCATTGTAAAGAATCATAAATATAAGCGAATTTTAAGTAAAAGATGTTTAAAAAAGTTTTGGCTTGTAGCCGGTGATTTTTTCAAAATATTATTTCTTCACGGACGTGGCTTAGCAAAATATAGAGAAAAATTTCCCCAATAAGAAAATTATTCTTGCTTTTTTTCATTTATTTAATCCTACTTTACCAATATTTTCATTTTTCTCATTTTATTATTTTTATTGTTCTTAAAATATAGCGACATACTTCAACATATATAATCAAATGCGTATAATAAGCTAATAAGGATACTTAAGTAATGCTGCAAAAATATCAAGTAGGACCAAATAATGTAAAGTATACTAAGTATGCACTCCATAAAAAAAAAGACGATGCACTTAGAAGTTTAAAAAATGAAACGAATTGATCAAAATTGATATTGATAGTGAGTATCCGAAATGATTGCAGGTTTCAGTACTTTGTTGAGTCACCTCTAGCGTGGAAACTTTAGGTGATACAGGCGAGCTATGAGGCATGAAAGTTTCTATAATAAATAATAATTATTTTTTCATTTTGTAATCACTTTCTATATCAATGTTGTATTTACCTGTGTAAAATTTCGTATCATTCTGGCAACTCCTTATTGCGTCAACTTTCTGTTCTAGAGTGTATTTTAATGATTCATTAATAAGACAAAGTTCCACCAAAGTGTAAGAAAAGTTACTGAGGAATTGCACATTTCTTGTTGTTTTTTTCTTCTTTTCATTTTTTTGGATATTAAAAGTTACTTGAAAACTTTTCAACCATATTTGTCGATCAAGAAAACTTTACTAGAGTTGATTCTTTTTAGTAGTGTAAATTTTTAAAACTTGTTACTGAAATATATTTTTAAGAAACTTAAAACCTCAGTTAAGGGACTTTTTGAGGTTAAGTTTAGGACACAAAAATGAATGAGTAAAGACAGAGCTGAGAAATTCGGAATCAATTGAAAAAATAAAAATTTATTAACTAACAAAAAATCTCTGGCAATTTTCTATGTATCTTAGAGCACACGGAAGCAGCAAGTCAATTTGAAAATGGATTTTAAGAACGGAGAACTTAGCGTTACCATTAGTTGTTGCGGTAAGCAATGAGAAGCCATTCCAGAACTGCACAGCAACCATCTTCATAGTTCTCGATTCAACAGAGCTGCAGCTAGTGCTTGATAGATTATATCAAGTGTGTTTGTCTCTGCTATTTCAGATTAATAAACTGTTACATGTGTTTAATTTAGTCGAGAAATTAGTTTTAAGATAATTTAAGCCAGGGGTTCTCAAACTTTTAGACACTGCGACTATCTTTTTAGACTAAGTATTTTGGCGACCCCCCAAAGTTTTAATTTTGTCAAAACCCTAAAACAGTGACTACAAACTACACAAATGGTTAAGTTTTATCCTAGAAACAGGGCCGTCCGAAGCTCTGACTCCACCCGGGGCGAAAGTTTCCTGGAGCCCCCCCCCCCCCTCGCCTATACACACGGAAAAATCAAGTTAGCTATAAAATTAGTGCATAATACATACTTGAATTCCTTACATATTAATGAACCGAACAATCAAAGGGCTATGCATAATATAAATTAAAACACAAGCATTGAACATGTTTCTAATATTTGTAAATCATTAATGCCCAAAAACTTTTCGAAAAATGGAAATATTAAAAATCCAGATATTTTTCTAGTAAAATGTTATCACACAAGATAAAAAACAAGTAATTAAAACTGAATTGGTTATTCATATTGATCAAACTAAGAACACAAATAAATAAGTTGCTGATTATAAATAGAAAATGTATTTATCGAAGTAAATTACATCAAAATTAGATTTCGATCTGGACTCATCCAATGATTCTTTTCAAGAATTTTTTGGTTTTACTTGTACCAACTTAATACCAACATTCATATGTGTTATTCTTTTGCATCAAATTCAATTGATCCATAAAATCTTCAAAGTTTGTCTAGAATTGCGGTTTTGAAACTTCAATTTCAAAAACTCGCTGGGGGAGAAGGAGTTGATTTCAATCTATTAAAAAAAATCGATCGGAAACAGTCTCTGAGCTCCCTCCCCTCATCGTAACGTCAATAAACATGGCCTACAATTGCGTTTTTAAGGCTAAAATTGCGTTTTTATAACTAAAAGTTTCAAAATTTTAACCGAACAGCTTTTGACCTTTTTTCCTATCCGATCAAAAATATTTTATTTATTATTATTATTTTTATTATTATTATTTTTTTTTTTCCTTTTTGAATATGCTCCCTTGAAACTTTTTTATGGATGTGAAAATGTCGTTTTGTGTGAATGTCGTCGTGTTCCGCCGAAACGATGGGCGTCATACGGCGCCCCCTCATTTCATGGCGCCCGGGGCGATTGCCCTGCTCGCCCCCCCCCCCCCCCTTGGGACGGCCCTGCCTAGAAACACAAGTAGCTTGTAAAAAAAAGCATTAGTTTTTGTCTCTCGAATTATTTTGTACTAAGAGACAGTAAAACACTTTAGTGATTTTATAATTTTGCAGTAGTTTTATGACAGTTATTGACCTTGCGCTTCTTCAAGTTCTATCATTGCATGCAGTACGAAATAGAAACAAATATAATAAAACCAAGAAACAAACACAATGATGAATTTAACTGGACTTCTTACTTAACTATGACTCTGGAAAATGACAGTTCTTTGTGTGTTACAAAGCTCAATTCAGATATTAAAAAATTGGTTAATTCCAAACAAGCTCATGTATCCCACTAATTAAACAAAAACCAACTTGTATGTGCATTAAAAGCTTTATGTCTACTCTTTTCTTTAAAAAAATAAAGACACAGCAATAAATTAATTTTCTTTAAACTTTTCTTCCACATCTCGCGACCGCACTCGACACATCCCGCGACCTCCCTGGGGGTCGCGACCCACCGTTTAAGAACCCCTGATTTAAGCGATACCCTTCAAGTTCCCGGTGAAGCGCAAAATTTTGAGCAAATCTTTGCCACTGACTAGTAATATGCAAGGCTTTACTTCAAAAAGCTGATTTTTCCTTAATTTAAAGTAAATTTAGCTTGAATGTTTTTAAAGAGACAGGAACAAAAATTTATTTTATAAGCAAGATTAAGACAGTAAAAATTCAAAAACCCGGATTTTAAGTTTAATTTTCGGATAACAGTCAAAATATGACTCATATTTTCAGTAGTAGTTGAGAAAAAAACCCTCTAAAATAATGTCTTACTTTTGAAATTTGATGAAGAATTTTATCGCGAAAACTGCCATTTACCATGTTAATATAAACTTTTTTTTTTTTCTGATTTCAACGCAGCAACAAAACTGGTTCATGATCCTTCCTTCCATGAGTTGAGATTTTATATCCATGAAAAGTTGGACTGGAATTCAGCTGAGAGAAAGGAATCATTCAATAACTGAATTTTCTAGCCAAAGGGAGGATCGATCTCAAGAGTCCTTACCAGATGAGTTAATGAGCCTCCATTTCAAGATGCTATACATTAAAACAATGCGCAATAAAGTTGCATAAAATTTAAACGAATGCCTCTACTTCGTTAAAATATTTCAAAAAAGGTATAATGCGATTTAACCTGTTAAAATTATATTTTGTTTCCTGATTTAACCAACAACAGACCTGTAGATAAGAATTCGGCAAAGAGTTTAGATTATATGAGGTAGTGAGGAGTAAAGGGATGCAAGTGGCAAAATTAAAAATTTCGAGATAGCCAGTACACATGGTAGGTGAACCTCTCCTCTGTCTTGGGGCAAGAGATGGTACTAGTAGTCCTGGCAGGTGCTGCTGTACAGCATGATTTAGAAAAAATTTCAATGAAAGCCTACCTAGGATCTGATCTTTAAACGCGTTTTACTCGAAACTTAAAACGGTCCTCATGCATCCCTTTGCTTCTCACTGCCTCAAATGATAAAACTCTTGTTGTTAACATTTTAAATACTCACTTAGACCTACTAATTCTAACTAATAATTATTTAACTACTATTTAGCTTATTTTTATTTTAAATACTTCGTACAATTAGTCAAGTGCATGCGGGACAAAGTGAAATAGTACATTTTATTTACTCATTTAATCATTTAATAAATCGCTTACGTATTCATTTATCAACAAATTAATTTACATTACTTCATTTAGTAATTCACCTATTTATTCACACAGACACGTCAAACTTATATCCCCCTTAAGTCGTGTGTCGGGGGTTAATAAATAAATAAATTAAACAAAAATAACAAATAAAACAAATCATAGTACAAATTGTCAGTAAGGGCATGAACACTTTTCAAAATAATTTAAAGCGTACTGGGCATATTTTCTCTTCAGATTGTCTTTACAACTCAAACAAACAATATATTTAAAATAATAAATGATGTTTTCCCCGTTGTTCCCCTTTCAAATAAAGTTCTTTATATTAGGGTATTACACGTTCTGTCTGCAATTAGCATAAAATCATTAATATTTCGCCAGAGATATTTTTCACGTTTCTCTAGGGAACAAGGACTTTTTAAAACGTGTTTCGAGTATTTAAATGAGCTCTTTTGAGGCGGAAGTTTGAAAGTGATCTATAGTTGTCTTGTTTAGGGTGCGATGCAATCTCTGGATGATGGCGGCTGAAGGAGGTAAAACCAAGATGGCCCCACTTTCTTAATATATGATACGTCCAATGAGACGTCTGCCTTGTCCAATAAAAAATAAAATGTTTGACCACTTTGGCTTATTTCTTAACTCACCGCAAGGTTGCGTATAAAATTTCTAGAACTGCGAATACTATTTTGATTTATTTTGAAATGTCCTTTTTTGAAACGTTGTTTCACTTAAAATATAGACACAACTAAATCTTTCTAGGAGGGATAATACTAATGAGGGACCAGTAAAATAAATTTTCAAACCAATATACTAATGGACAAAATTTTTGCAAGTTTGAGGAATCTAACATTTTTCAAGAGTAAAAAGAAAAAAAAAATTTTAATCCACTAATATTTGTAAAAGTCAGTGTGGCAATATAGATTGAAGACAAAATATGATAATATTTTTGAACAAAAACAATTACTTAATTTTATAAAAAATAGCATATGCAACAAATATAACTTTTTTTTTCTAGTAACCTTTACAGTAATTTTAAGCAAACGGAATTTACAGTACTAGGCAGAAGTATTGCAAGTTTAAAAAAATATATATTTTTTGCATAAAGGAAAAATATAGTTTTTTCAATTCAAATAATATTTTTTTGATGTGAAGGGGTTAAACTAGTTTGTTGGCAAGATAGTAAGATAGGATAAAGTTAATGAACCAGAATATTTATTTAATTCTATAATAAATAAGGGGAAAAAATAGCATGAAAAACAAAAATCTCAAGTTATAAAAATAAAAATCTGTTTACTTTAAGGATTTTTTTTTGGGGGGGGGGAGTATATCTAACGGAGTGCTAGATTTTTTAGTCTTGCAATACTTCTGATTATACTACGTCAGCAGTTGTCACTTGGCAACTCCTCATTTCAGAAGAGTACATTTTTTAGGGGGGAGGGGGATGATCATATCTAACGAGTGCTAGATTTTTCAGTCTTGAAATACTTTTGATTATACTATGTCAGCAGCTATCACTTGGCAACTCCACATTTCAAAAGAGTCGATTTTTGTGGTAGGAAAATTAAGGTGACGGGTTCAATCATTTAGCGGCTCGTCGCAACGCATTTTGGATGCACTTTTGTCTAACACATACATGTTTTCATGTGTCGTTTGGATCCTTTTCCGAATCACTAATGTCGTAATATTTACGACTGGCTGTAAAGAAATATTTTACGTTTTTGACAGCTGAAAAAAAAATATTAACGCTATTTGAACATTTCAATTATAAAAAGTCATATTAACGAATACGTATTAAAGTTATGTTTTTTTCAGTCCATTCTAATTTTTTCTAATATCAATCATCAAAATACAAGTAATTTTCTTAGTTATTAGTAGTTCCAGACCTTGAACACCTTGTGTGGATATACAAAAATAGCCAAAGAGGTAAAACAATTAAATTTTGAAAGGGCAATGCAGATGTCTAATCGGACAAGTCATATCTTGCATGAATCAGTTTTGGTTTTTTCTTTTTCAGCTGCCATTGGTCAGCGACTGCTGCAGCGTCTCATAGTTTTTCGAGTTACGAATAATGATAAACACCAACAAATTTTAACCAGAAAACGATCAACTAAAACTAAAATATTGCCAATGGAGAGATTTACTACTATCGTATCTGAAAAAAAAATACTAATAATAAAGCTGAAAGTATCTCTCTCTGTTCGCATCTCTGTCTCTCAGGATCTCTGGGACGCGCATAGCACCTAGACCGTTCGGTCAATTTTTATGAAATTTGGCACAAAGTTAGTTTGTAGCATGGGGGTGTGCAACTCGAAGCGATTTTTCGAAAATTCGATTTTGTTCTTTTTCAATTTCAAGAACATTTTCCCAAGCAAAATTATCATAAGATGGACGAGTACATTACGAAATTATCATAACGTGGAACCGTAACATGGGCACAAGCCAATTGGCGAGAGAATTCACAATACATTATTTGTAAATATATAGGCGAACCAAAAGACCTTTTAATTTTATATTACGGCCAAAGCCGTGCGGGTACCACTAGTAAGTTAATAAAACAAATGATGTAGACGATGATTAAATACGTAATTAAATCCTCTTTTATGAACTCAGTTAAAAATTATTCATACTACTAAAAACTCTCGAAAAATTTGCAAATATCATATGTTTTTTCTTCTAACTATGATGTTAACTCGTCGCACTAGAATTTTTTGTGAGTTTTGGCGATTTTAAGGTTATTACTGCTGTGTATGTAGAGCCGATTAAGCGTTTAACCATAACAACGGAATTTTATGAAAAATAAATTTATTTTATAGTTACTTTAACGCGAGACGAAATTGTTGCAATCGATGTTTGAATGATTTCGGGGCTGAAATCAGATTTGAAGCTTAAAAAGTCTCTATCACGTACGATTTATTTTTAGGGGAGGGGAGCGTAAGGTTAATTCGATACAAAAAGGCATCTTTTGTTTGTCGGCGACATAGTCAGTATGCATTTATTTCTGTAATTACTACATAATATAGCAACATTTGGAGAATATTCTGTAAAATTTTAATTCATTTTGTGAAGAAATGATCCGCTGATAGCGACACTCCACGGAAGTCTATAAGAAAATTTTTTTCAGTGCGATGCCCCTTGTAACTTATTACTGGGTCATCAAAAATCCAAAAAATCAAAACGATTATTATTTTGGCTAATACTGCTGGCAACAACGTCGATTTTGCTTTGTATTTTTATTTGCACTTAAGAGTTAAAATAACAGTTTATTGTTAAAACATTAAAATGTTTTTTTAAAAGTTTCGATAACATTTAAAAAATAATAATAATTGACGTTGGTACCTCCAGAATCTTACGACTTAATAAAATAATTTTAGTTTTTTGTTTTTAGATGATCCATTAATTTAATATGGCAGATGGTTTATTATTATTATTATTTATTTATTTTTCGACTTGAAACGTGAGCATAGAATCACTGTCAATGGCGTATTTCTTCATATAAAATTGAGAATTTCACATATTTTTTTAAATATATTACTTTATTATGAAGTAATAATAGAAATAGATACAGTTAAACCATGTTAAGTTGACCACCCTTGTAAGTTGGCCACCTAAGTTGACCGCGATTTTCAGGCACAGAGTTAGATCTATATCATATAATTCAACCTCTATAAGTTGACCACCTGTTTAAGTTGACCATTAAAGTAGTGCACCGCAAGTGGTCAACTAAAACTGTTTTCACTATATTTATTTATTGTGTTGACAAAAACTACTGACAACATTCTTTCCCTTTGTATTGAATCAACTTTATCCCATCCATAAATTTATTTACCCTTTCCTCTCAGCGTAATTTACGCATGTCCAAAGAGTAATTATATGTAACTCAGTTAGCAAGTTGTGTGCATTAAATATTGTTACTTCTACAAAACAAAAAGTTTTATGAATGCGTTTGTAACGAACTTTTCCAAGTTACAAATGTATATAAACTTTTTTTGCAAGAAAACGCGACACATCAGAAGTAAATGGATTGAAAATGTGGAATCAGTACATCGACATGATATAAAAACTCTTTAGGCAACAAACGAAAAGAGCAGGCAAGTTTTATTCACCAGTGTTATAAAAGTGCGAAGGGACAACTTTGTATGTACCGGACAAACGTTGTAATGCTCTCCAGCAAAGTAGTGATAACGTGATTTACGTTTAATCTGACTTTGGGGTACAAATACTCACCTTAAAAAGAAAGATATACAATGCAGAATATGCTCTAAATATTTAAAGTTGAGGTAGTGCCTTTGAGTGCTAAGTAGTAAAAAAATTTTAAAAAGCAAGACGGAAATTGGAATGTGTGCGACTCGCTTAAGTTAATTTGGTTAAGAAGAAATCCTTAGACTCGTTTTTCCTTTCCGAAAAATCAAAGATGAAACTATTTTTGGGAAACCTTCCTTTGCTGTAAATTTTGAAATGCCGCAGAAGAGTACAGATATAGTTCTCGGCGTAAAATAACCCCATTTAATTATGCATCGTATATCCGACGACCTGAAGAAATCTTGCCCCTTGTAATGAGGTTTGGGAAAAAAGTACCCATGGCATTCATTATAAATATCGGAATGTGGGAAAAATGTTGCGAACATTTTTCTGTTTTGTGGAACAACTTGTTTGAACGTTTTGGGCTTACTTTATCTGACATCGTTTGGACCTTTCCTGGCAGAGATAAGTAGTGTGTCTAAAAAAAATTAGCAATACACTCGTTAAGTGTTATGCATCTGGCACTTCACTTTGCTTGCAAAATTAAACAAACTGATATAAACCTTAGACAACTTTCTTGTGCGCCTATTCAATAAGCGTAAGCTTATATATATATATATATATATATATATATATATATATATATATATATATATATATATATATATATATATATATATATATATATATATATATATATATATATAAGAAGGAAAAAATGAAAAAATCCCAAAATAACCTGGGGCCTCATCAGGGGGTACTCCCCAAGGGTAGGGAAAAACCATGAGATGTTTCGTGAATGCTGCTGGCGAAATTGTCTAAACAGCAGCACTAGTCCCCGACATATCACAAAACAAGCAATTGGGGTACTGAAAGTCCAGAATATCAGCATGACATGAAATACAAACATTGAACCTTTTACAAACGAAAAATACAAGTTTTATCTAAAGAAAATAGAACAATATTTAAGCTACAAGATTTATATAAAGAAAATAGATCAGTATTTAAACCACAAGACAAACAAAATTCATACCTGAACTCAAAATCAAAAGAAAGAACGTACAACCATCAAATTCATGGAACAGGAAATTCAAGGAACTGACAATTAACTATCGCTAGTCCTCCACAAGCTTGCAAATGAAATGCTTCGTAAGATGCTCCGGATATTGGTTTTTCTTTTAAAAGATTTTTTTTTTCTTGTTCAATCCTTATATTGCTATCAAATGTGTTGTCTACCAGTACCATAGAGCAGCCTGTGGCGCCTATTGAACTGAGTAGTGAAGTTCATTTTGGTTGACTTGTCCAGATTATAAATACAATATACGATAGTGTTTATATATATATATATATATATATATATATATATATATATATATATATATATATATATATATATATATATATATATATATATATATATATATATATATATATATATATATATAAAGAATTTCTCCAACACAACATGCAAAATTCTGCCCCGGGCATTCATTTGAATTTTGATTCAAATGAATGTCATGGAATTCAAATTATGTTAGTATTCTCAATCACGAATTGTGATAGGACATTGCAAAAATCCTAATTTGAATTCAGGTCGTCAAATCTCACATGATTGCCAGGAACTGGATTCTCGATGTTGAGTGCTGGACAATGTTCTTGTCTTCAGTGGATTGTGTACAGACGAAGGGGTCGGGTATAAATGAAGTTAATTCCAGGAAGATGGACGCCATCATCCAGGAGGATGAACATTCCCGCGGAGGCCCGTGGACCAGAGGAAATGGTCACCACTACTTAGGATATGGGACATGCTCGCGGTGGCCCATGCACCAGACAAGTTTGCATTATACGCATAGAAATTAAAATCAAAAAACACCACTTTGATGCATGACTTTTTGGCAAATGAAAACAATAAACAATTGTGATCGCTCCACATTCATTCGGGGGTGAGCAAAATGGAAATTAAGGCCGATGCTTTCAGGATTTTTTTTTTCGCGAATAAAATACTTCTTTTACTATAAAAAAGGACGTAAAAAAGTGCGTTAACTTACGTACATGCATTAGAAATAATGCCTTTTATACGTAATCATTTTTAATCAAGCTTTAGATTTTTTTAATGAATAATACTTAATTTTTTTCGTTTATTCTGTCGGATTTTGCTCAAACTAGCCAACAAGGACGAAATTCTGTACTGTTTAAAAAACAACTCGTCTGTCGCCTTCTTATACAAATTACTGATTTAGCCATGGGTTACAACGCGATCAAGTAAGTAAACAAATAATCCTCACAAAAATTCCATCGTGTAGTTAAAAAAATATTGATTTGAATGTCTATTTGTATTAGTGATATCAACAGCTTTCTTTAAAATTTAGTGCAAAAATTATCGTTAAAATAACCGCAAATCACACATTTCGTTTCTTTAATGCAACTGCTCTATGGTGATTTGGGAGTTCATTTTCTGTCAGTATATATGTGACACTTAGCATAAAAGACTTGTTTTAAAAATATTAAAATTGACTCTGGTAGTTAGAAAAAAAAATCAGCAAAGTATTTTACCTTTATTTTGAGCAACTAAGATACATATGATTAAAAATGTTCAGAATTCTTTAGGTTAGGAATTTTTTAGTATATGTTTGTTTTTAGTGAAAATCACGCTTTTTAATCTACGAATTAACTAAAAAAAACAAACTTTTTACATTACGTTTAGCAACATTTTTGCGATGTGAAAACAATTTTAACAAGTAGTTTAAAAGTATCCTTCTTTTCATTTCATTTCGATTAAATGCTAGTTTCATGCAAAAAAAAAAAAAAAAAAAAAAAAAAAAACCTTAATTCAAATGAAATCTAGTTGCTGTGGTATTGGGGTTTTCAGACTTTCATCAATAAGACAAGGGGAAACAAAGCAAGCAGAGCAAAAACTAGCATACAAATAAACATTACAAATACTTTTAAAAAAAAGAAAGAAAGACAGAAAGAAAAAGAAAACAAACGAGTTAAACTTTAGAAATTGTAGCCTTTTGTTCGAAAAGTGCTGAAAATGTCAGCTTAAAAATTTCCAAACTCACTAAAAGTCGATAGAGCTTTGAGAAAAGCTTTATTAAATTTTCGGAATATAGATTTGCATATGACGAGTTCGTAAGCCGTTAATGAAAAGTTGAGGATTAATGCCATACATTACTCTTTTACAGAAAGAACAATAGAATGGCTTCGAATGGAACCCACAGGGAAAGGAAGGATTAATGTTTTCAAAAACAATTAAAACAAATGCAATTTTAAAAGGATTAATGCTCGCAGAAGGTTTCAACAATTTATCAATGTCAAGAAAATAGGCAAAGGAATTAATCGCTTATTTTGACAACGTTTGTCAACTTGAATCACGTCTTAGAAATGAAAACACCCCAAGGATCATACTTTTTGAAACATATTCATTGTCGTATATCTGTTTTATTGTTCCATTTTGAAGCAGATTGAATTATTGCATAAAAAATGTAAAATGTTAATTGAAAGTAATACTTTTAATTACAATAAGCAATGTTTTTGCTTAAAAAAAAAAAACAAAACAAAAAAAAAAAAAAAAAAAACTTTCATTTGGCAAAGTGGAAATTAAGGCCGATTTTTGAGTAAGTTTTTTACGCGAATACAATACTTGCTTTATTATGTAAAAGGAAGTAAAAATGTTTTTGTAAAGAAAACTACAAAGTACCGTTTCTCGCAAACACTTTATCATTTGTAATTCAACTGCAGTATTGTTTTAGGCCTATGCTCAAGGTACGTCAATCTGTTTGTTACGTTATTATATATTTTAAACGTCCTATGCCGTAGTTGTACTTTTAATCAAACGAGCTGATGTGTGCATCACATGACTTCCTTTTACTCCAATTTAATGTCATTTTCGCATTATTGGCAGTTTTAATATGATTCAATAGTTTACTCTCTAAATATCACCAACAATGACCAAATTAAAACTAGATTTTTAAAAAAAAAATTTAAAAAAAATCGCCAAATTTGTCGCCAAGTTGGCGACAAAACTTGGTGACCAAAAGACTGGCGATATATCGCCAAGTGTCCGCCAAATTATAACACCACGTGATTTTACATCGAAATTAACAATGATTTCCCCCCCCAAAAAGGGGCAAAAGACCCCTTTCGGAGCATACGAATGCAACCAAAAAAGGAGGTGCACAACTAGACTCCACTAGGAGTCTACGTACCAAATTTCAACTTCCTAGGACATTCCGTTCTTGAGTTATGCGACATACATACACACATACGCACGTACATACGTACATACAGACGTCACGAGAAAATTCGTCGTAATTAACTCGGGGATCGTCAAAATGGATATTTCGGGTGTCTGTACGTTCCTAGGCACATATCCACGTGTGGTCGGGTTGAAAAAAAAAAACTCAACATTCATTTCGGGGTGAGCAAAATGGAAATTAAGGACGACTTTTGGGTGAAAATTTTTTTCGCGAATACGATACTTCCTTTTTTGTAAAAGGAAGTAAAAAAAAAAAAAAAAAAAAAAAAAAAAAAAAAAAAAAACGAACATTTGGAGCAATAATAGTTTTGTTCTGGCTTATGTTATTATTATGCTTATATTTTTAACTCTACAGTTTTGATCAGGGTAAATGGAGGCTAAAAAAAACGAGATTCTACTGCATTCTACGGATATAGTCATACTTGACCTTATATGTATAATTTCCACTCAGACCCATTACGTATAATTTCTTCTTATCACGGGAAAACTGCTTACACATATTATAAGTCATAATGCAAGCAAGTCATTTATCTTTTCCCGAACGTTCTGCTGGAATAAATTTTTATTATGAGTAAAAAATAAGGAAAAGTACCTTTTTTTTTGCATTTTTGTCATCTATTGTACGTTATCTTTATTGTACAAACTCGCTTATTTGGTTTCCGCTGAAAAAAAGGCGCGAAAAAGACGTCTAATTCCAACATTTCCCTATTGTTAGTATGGAATTCAAACCGCGTTTCTTCAAATAACTCGAAAACTCATGTCTTCAGATACTGCCGTTTACCTGCACACGACAGTATATTGCTGTAATAGCTAAATTAATCGAAACGAAAACGAAATGACCGACAATTATCCGTTCAAACTGTCATTTAATCAGTATGTTTTTTCAGGTGCACCCAATCAATTGTCTGCAGCTGATGATTCGGAGATAAATCAGGCAAGATTCTTGTTTGGTAAACTTTTAGTTTTTACTAAAATCTAAATTTAATTTGTCCAGTTAAATTTTCATTAAAATGGTATCGCTTGTGGTCAAAATTCAAAGTAGTGTTTCGGGTCTTTTCATATCTCTTTGAGTTTCAAACCCGATTGACAAATAAAGCACATTTAACAAATCACACACATATATTTTATCTACTTTGCCTTTGCAAAATAAATGTTTCAAAACGAAATAAATAAATGAATAAATAACACGAACTTGCAACTTTATACTAATTAGAAACTAATTTTACACAGAAAGAAAACTTAAAATCCCTAAAAATGTAGCTCAAACACGCGAAAAATTATACAATTCAGAGCAGAAAAAATCTCTTTAAAAATTGTCAACGGGAAATTACTGTATACGCGTTTGCAAGTATGTGATATCTATGGCAAGTTTAAATGTATATTTCTTTTAATGGCGCTTGCAGTTCAATTATTTTTAGGCAGTGAAGGAAAAAAAAAAGCAACAATATACAGGAAAACATAGGGCTGAAAGAAAAAGAATATATGTGCGCATTTATTTCTTTATTATTATTATTTTTTAATCTGGAAACAAAAACTCGAACGTCTCTGTTGTATGTTGCATTTGGACAAAAACAGAAAGAAAACTTAGGAAAACCTGATCTGTTCTTTACTTAGACACATGAAAAAAGTTAATTAGTTTTGCATTTAAAAACAACGTTGTAAACGCGATCGAGAAAAAGAACACGAAAAAGAAAGCATTTGAACTAAAATAATACCAAGAATACTAAGTACAACATAATATAAAAAGGAATTTTGAAAATACTTATTTCATGTTAAAGTATGTGTCATAAACAAGTAAATTGTAAATAAAACTAGACCTATGATACCACTTAAAGTCTTTAATTAAACTTTGTAAAATTACACAGCCCAACGAAAATAAAATATGTTTTAAAATATAAAAGAATATATCACTGATATTAGTATTATGTGGTGTACTGCATTCGAAAACCTGCTTTTCGCATAATTTTTTTTTGTGAAAGTAATATCTGTTTTTGTTTAATTTTACCTTAAAAAAATTTCCTCCAGCAATTTTTGATGCATTATCTAGCTACATTGGCGTTTTTGCATTTAAATTCATATACAACAATCTATTCTTGGTCATACACATTGATTACTCAGTAAGCATTTGTTTTCCATTGGTTTAAATGAGTTAAATTGGTTGTTTGCGTTTTCTCCGGAAATCAGCACCAAAAATTGCATAAAGCTCAATTTTTCCTTCACTTGTATTTTTTATCTTCGTAGTTTCGTGTTATTTTAAAACACAATTCCCTTTCTAAATAATCATGGGTGGCGGGAGTAATGACCGAATCCAGGAATTTTAGGGGCTTTGACTCCGATTCTGACTCTTTTACTCCAAAATTAGTCGAATCCGACTTTACAAGTACTGACAGATTTGAGAACTTTGAGGGAAAATGGCCGACTCCGACTCTTGAAGTTTTTAAACTTTTGACTCCCGACTCCTACTTGTTAACCCAAAAATAAGTCCGATTCCGACTCCACAGCATTGGTCACATTGGTGAAGAAAATGCATATTAAGATGCACCAAACATATTTAAATTATATAGAGCAGTGCACTAAATAAAATAGTGCTAACCAAGAAAATATTCTAGATAAGTGAAAATTAATTCACAATGGGGTCATTTCCAAAATTTTAAAAGTATTTTTTTTTTCTGAAAGAGTATGCTTAGAAACATAGGATCTGACCTTTTAAAAATAATTTGTTTAAGTTTACTATTTAAAAAAATACTTAAATCGGTGCGCTTTCATTGTTTAAGCTTCTGCCGATGACATCACAAATGATGAAATGCTATTCAGTGTTGCCATTCACAGAGCAAGATATTTAACTCGCATCTTTACTCACATGTATTGGCAACCATATCGTTGATAGCAAGCGTAGAGCGCAATTTTAATTCGCTTCTTGATTATCATAACGTGGAATCACGGTAGAAAGGTGCGGCAAAGTGCATCATTTGTGACGTGATCAAGAACACGCCTAGTTTCAAAAATCGGACAGTTAAAAAAATTAAAAAATGACTGTTGGGAAAATGAAAGTATTTTCTGGGTCCATGGTTTTTTTTTTTTTTTTTTTTGCTTTTTCTATCAATTTCAGTGAGAAAAAGTACTACTTTTGACTGAAGGAAACAACCCCATTGAGGCAGTGAGAAGTAAAAGGGATGTAAGGGGCCAAATTAAAAATTTGGAGATAACCAGTACACATGTAGGTGAACCTCTCCTCCGTCTTGGGGCAAGAGATGGTACTAGTAGCCCTGGTAGGTGCTGCTATACAGAATGATTTAGAAAAAGGGTACTAGGGGTTTTAAAGCCTACCTAGGATGTTATCTTTGAACGCGTTTTTCTCAAAACTTGAAAATGTCCACTTACATTCCTTTGCTGCTCACTGCCTCAACTGAGAAGAAATACCATACATATTTTAAGAACGAATTTATGAGAAGGGAAAGTAAATAATAAAAGAATAAATAAACAAATAAAGAGCTACAAAGCATTGTAAATCAATCTATTTGAACTCCAGATTACTGATACGGTTCACACTTATTTTGTTTATAAGGTCATTTTACTTGTAGTTTCGTTTTGTCACACCCGCCATAAGATTGCACACATATAAATTTCAAACATAAAAAATCAGCAACTCATTAATTTCGCTTATCGTATTTACGGCTAAACAGTTTTTAAAAATACGTTTTTTCATGATTTGATAATCAATTACTTTTGATAAATCATTTCAATTCATTAAGCGAAGTTTTTCCATACCTTTGAAATTGAAAAAAAAAGAACGTTATTCTTATCCAGAAGAGCAACAAATTAAATAAAGAGGTATAATTAATCCAAACATGAATATCAAAAAGATTAATTGAATTTTCTCTGTGCAGATACTCACTTTTTACAAAAACAAACCCTTTATTTATCGGGTACTAATGGCAATTTCAACATCATTCCAGCAGAAAATCTTTGAGTGCATCAATCTGTTAAATCATAAAGAAACTAGTCATTCAAACCGAAAACTACCCCTTTCACCACAGATTAAAGCTCCGACCAAAAATAAATCACAGTCGCTCCTTTTTACAGCTCAGATCGTTTTGTCGCAGATATTCAATCAAGAAAAGCAACGGAGCGTGCTTTTAGTGAACAAAAACAGTGAGGCAAGAATATCTCTTTCAGAACGCTCGGATTGTTTTCAATGGTTTGACGGTTTTTGGTTGGACATCTAAATATAAGCTCTTTTTTTAATAAAAGTTTTTTTTTTTTAAATTAATATTTGATTTGTTAATATTCAATAAACACTAACTCACCAGCGGGATGTGTTTGAGTTTAACACATGATGAGCAAAATACGAAATGGAAAATAATTAAAGATTAAATTAAAAAAAAATATACTAAAGTCTTTTAACAAATGGTGAAAGAGATGCGCGTTTAAAATGTCTTTCATTACATGTATCGTTCACGGTGAAAAGTAACTCCTTTTACTTTCTTCTATCGAAATAAATAAAGAAGAAAGTAGTCTTCAATCATCAATTGTATGTTTTTTTTTATGCAACTTAAAAAAAAAAAAATTAATTGAAATACTTTTAATGAATAAAAAAAATAGTAATTTTTAGAAACAAACGGCAGCATAAATGTGTAAAAATAGTGACAGCAATATTGTAAAAAAATAAATAACAATAAACTCTTTTAACACATGGTGAAGGACTTGCACGTTTAAAATATATTTCATTACATGTATCGTTCACGATGAGAAGTAACTCCTTTTACTTTCTTCTATCGAAATAAATAAAGAAGAAAGTAGTCTTCAATCATCAATTGTATGTTTTTTTTATGCAACTTAAAAAAAAACATTTTTAATTAAAATACTTTTAATGAATAAAAAAAATTGTAATTTTTAGAAACAAACGGCAGCATAAATGTGTAAAAATAGTGAGAGCAATATTGTAAAAAAATAAATAACAATAAAGTATTTTAACAAATGGTGAAGGACTTGCACGTTTAAAATATATTTCATTACATGTATCGTTCACGATGAGAAGTAACTCCTTTTACTTTCTTCTATCGAAATAAATAAAGAAGAAAGTAGTCTTCAATCATCAATTGTGTGGTTTTCTTATGCAACTTAAAAAAAGTCAAAAGATATTTTTAATTAAAATATTATTAATGAATAAAAAAGTAGTAATTTTTAGAAACAAACTGCATCATGAATGTGTAAAAATAGTGACTAAAATAACTGTAAAATAAAATGATCGAAAAATTTCGCCAAAAGTTTGAGGCGAGATGAGAGGCACTGAGAAAGACATGCCTATTGACATCTCTTATCTGGGTACTTATTTTTCATTTTAAACGATAAAAAAATTACATTTATTTGTTGTTTATGAACTCAGTATATTTCCTTTTTCTGGGAAAATGAAAAACAATTGTAATCAAAAAAATATTTTCCCGCCGATTAATCAGCAAAAAATGGACAGATTATAAATAATTGACACTGGCTGATTACGGCTGATTACAGATTACTGCTGAAAAATTGGGGCACTCCTGGTACTTACTAAGTTAGGAAATTATCCGTTACAAACCTGACTTTTCTTTTTAAAAGAAGAAAATAGCCTTAACTTTGCGGAATTCTTCAACGAACATAATAAACACTATAAAATAGAGAACAAATATTCCTCTAACAGTTTACAACAAAAAAATATTTATTGCATTTTTTTTCCTTTATAAGCTTGTAAGTCAACGAATGTCATTTTAAACATGTACGTAAAGTTAAATTTTTTAAATGGCTTTTCAAGATGAGTATTTTTTATGGCATTTATCAACAAGAAAGGACTTTAAAAAAACATCAGATTTCTATTTTTTTTTTTTTTTTTGCATCAGATTTTTTTAAAAGAAACTGTGGGAGAGGATTAGGAAGAGCTTAACAATAGAGAATATTTCTCTAACAAGAAAAAAACTTTTTCCAAGAAAGAGAACAACAAATGATAGAATATTATTTTTGTCTTTCGTAAGATATCAATCTCTTAAAGCCTTTTAAACAAAGCAAGTTTTCTAAGTAGTTTTGTTGTCCATTATTTAAAAATATAATTGCATGTTTAAAATATTATTTCGTACTATACAGGAAAACCGCTGAAATATGCAAAGAAAACTCTATTTGCACCAGTTTCATCTTTGTACAACTCATAAATTTTGCTGTACAGGTTTTATAAGATCAGCACATAACATAACCTTTCTTTATATTATTAAAATAACAAATTTTGAATCTATACGATGGAAAAAAATATTAATTTGCTGAAACGATCCCAGAATTATCATATTTAAAACAGGCCGGGCAAGTTCAAGGTATCCAAACATATAACTGACAACATTGAAAGATGAAAATTTGGGAGAATATGCGCATAAATGAGAGGATTTTGTATAAATAAAGTTAGCGACTAAAGTTTTTTTGGAAAAGAGATTTTTCAATTATAAGAAGGAATTTCTGAAATTGAGCCAGTGTAGATCCCGGAAGCTTGTAAACAACATTTACTCAGCTAAGTACCTTATTCAAGGACTCCAGATTGGCCAGTTAACGCAGGTGCGTCGGCTATAGTTTATTTAACATCCAACGCAAATGAATAAATTTCGTTTCTCAGAAGTTCGGAATTTATGTCTGAATACTTCCCTCCTCCTCGCCGAATAATGTTCAGAAGATCTTGTTTCGAAAAGCAACAATAATTAGCGCTCGCAAAACAAACTATAATGCAGATGGATGACATTTTTTCGTCGTAGCCAATCAGTAGTCTGCAAATTTTTACATGGTCTCTAGCAAAGTAAAGATTGTTAATATGTGTCCCGAAATTTGAAAATTGAGATTATCATGTTTACTTTTTAAATAATAATAAAAGATCTACAACTTTTAGGCTTAAGAAAAAAAGGTTTAAAACTTTTTTCTTAAAAGTGATGATATACGTTCCTCGTAGAAGGTAAAAAATTAGAAAGGTAAAAAAATATTTTGGAAAACTAACGTTTAAAAAGGGGGAAAATGCAGAAAACATGTTTCAAAAATGATAGGTGTATTACGATTTTCACATTCATGTATTTAAGGGTTTCATTGGGATTTTTTTTAACAAAGGGATTTTTCTCGAAATTATAATCTAAAAAATCCTTTTTTCTTTTGGGAATTTCGTTGTTTTGATGAAAATTCAGATGATTGGAGGAATTCGGGAGAAGGCATCGAAATTTTATATTCATTCAAAATTAAAAAAAAAAAAATCTCTCCTGAACGAAGCAGGGTAGTTGGCAACTGTGCTAACACGTTCAGAGCAAAATTTTTGAAACATGTGATTTAGAAATCGTAAGTAAGTTCAGATTAAAGCTTTATAAAGCTGAACTACAAAATGGCCCTATATTGGGGTATAGATAATTTTTTTTTTTAATTTAATTCACATTCTTTTTCACGAAAAGTTTAAAAATCTTTTAACATTATATCTTGAGAAATTATCATTCCGTTAAGATACTTTAGCGATATGTATTAATTGGTTTTCTAGGGAATGTGCTAAAATCATTTCTATATTTCTCAAAGTTATGAACTTTTATCTGAAAAACGATGTTAAAAATCTCACTTTAATAATATAGTTACCTCTAAAAGTTTTATTTATTTATACAACATCCACATTTTGGTACAATCCGTTAACCCAAGTAAATTTTAGCATGTGTTTTATTGGAGTTATAATAAAATTTTGACCTTAAGTATGTTTTAAGTTTTGGAAAGTTTCTGCAAAAACAGCTTAATTTTTTTATATGAAATTAAAACGTTTTCTACTCCAAAATGTTGTTCTGCCGTTTATCGTTGTTGAGTTCAAATTGGAAATATATTTTACGGTGCTCCGTTTAAGAAGTTTCAGTAATATACTCCATCATTTTCGGATACCTTAACATTTCTTCAACAACCAAAAAGTTTGATTTAAAAAAAAAATGTTGTTGCAACCCAAATAATTCATTCCTAAAAAAAAAATCCTTTATTTTTTGCGTCTTGAACATCCTCACATTCATAAAGAATATTTCCTCACAAAATCTCAGACCGTTTTATATTCTTCAAAAAAAAAAAATGATAGCGAGAGAATCTCTTCAGGCGAGATAGTAACAGGGACGAAAAATTAATCAAAACACTTTTTTTTTTTTTAAGTTCTGGCTTTTTGTCGCAAATATTCAATCAAGGAGATCAGTTGAGCGTACCCAAATGCGGTGACGAAAACAATAAAGCAGTGCCCTATCTCCTCACTTCGCTCCAGTAGTTTTCCATAGACTAATGCCCTTATCTAAGCGCTGAAATTACTTTTTATGCTGAATTACCTAAAAAACGAACATTGACAGAAAAGAGACCGTAAAAAAAGAAATATGGCTAATTTTCGGCTATTAATAAATTTCTAGGTTAATTACATTTGATAACAACTATTTAGTTTACTTAAAGGAATTTCAATAATTTTCCAAAAAAAAATTAAATTTAATTTTAATTATCGTATGTGCGTATGTATGTCGCATAACTCAAGAACGTTATGTCCTAGAAAATTGAAATTTGGTACGTAGACTCCTAATGAGGTCTAATTGTGCACCTCTTTTTTTGGTTGCAGTCGGATGTTTCTAAAGGGGTCTTTTGCCCCTTATTGGGTGGAAATCATTGTTAATTTCGATGTAAACTCAAGTGGTGTTATAATTCGTCGGACATTTGGAGATATATCGCCAGTGTTTTGGTCGCCAACTTGGTTTTGTTGCTAACTTGGCGAAAAATTTGGCAATTTTTTTTTTAAAATTTCGTTTTAAATTGGCCCATGTTGGTGATATTTAGAGAGTACACTATTGAATCACATTAAAATTGCCAATAATGGGGAAATGACATTGAATTGGAGTAAAAGGAAGTCATGTGATGCACACATCAGCTCGTTTTAGCCTCCATTTATCCTGATCAAATTCATAGAGTTAAAAATATAAGCATAATTATGACATAAACAAAAACAAAACTATAAATGCTCCAAATATTCGGGGTTTTTTTTTTTTTGATTAAATATATAACTACGGCATAGAACGTATAAAATATATAATTACGTAACAAACAGATTGACGTACCTTGAGCATCAGCCTAACACTACTGCAGGTGAATTACAAATGATAAAGTGTTTGCGAGAAACGCTACAAAGTATTATTACTTCCTTTTACAAAGTAAAGCAAGTGTTGTATTCGAGAAAAAAAAAACTTACTCAAAAATTGGCCTTAATTTCCATTTTGCTCACCCCTGAATGAATGTTGCTTTTTTTTTTTTGGCCCGACCACACGTGCAATATATACTTAAGAACATATGAACGCCCGAAATATCTATTTTCAAGATTCCCGAATTAATTACAACGAGTGTTATCGCGATGTCCGTATGAACATTGTATGTGAGTATGTATCTCGCGTAACTCAAAAACGGTATGCCGTAGAAAGTTGAAATTTGGTATATAGACTCCTAGTGGAGTCTAGTTGTGCACCTCTTCTTTTGGTGTCATTCGGATGTTCCAAAAGGGTCTTTTACAACTTTTTGGGGGAACATCATAGTTAATTTCGATGCAAACTCAAATGGTGTTATAATTTGGTGGAAACTTGGCGATATATCGCCAGGCTTTTGGTCGACAAATTTTGTCGCCAAACTTGGCGACAAAATTAGGCGTTGTTCTTTTTGAAATTATTTTGAGTTTTATTTGCTGAATTGATGTATGATAATTCTTCACTGAGTAAAAGCAGTACTGTTAATTGTTTTTATTTTTCTTCATGATCAGTAAATTAAATAATGAGTTGTTATTATGTGCTGCACGGTGTGTTAAGTACATAGGACCTGAAAAGTAAAGGGATGTAAGTGCCAAAACTAAAAATTTGGGGGAAACCAGAACAAATGGTAGGTGAGCCTTTCCTCTGTCTTGGGATAAGATATAATACTAGTAAACTTCGTAGGTGCTTATATACAGCAAGATTTAAAAATTAAAAAAAATAAAATAAAAACAATGAAAGTTCACCTAGGACTGCAAATTTAAACGCGTTTTACTCAAACCTTGAAAATATCCACTTATATCCTTTTACTTTATACTGTCTCATATATATTGCATAACCACTTTATTAGATTACTAGTGATACCCGCACGGCTTTGCTCGTAATAGAGAAATTAAAAGGTTTTTTGGTTCGCCTGCATATTTACAAATAATGTATGGTGAATTTTCTCACCAGTTGGCTTGTATCCATGTTACGGTTCCACGTTATAATAATTTCATATCTCACCAATTGGTTTGTGCCCGTGTTACGGTTCCACGTTATGATAATTTCGTAATTTACTCGTCCATCTTATGATATTTTTGTTCTTAAAATTGGAATAGAAAAAGAACCACATCGAATTTTTGAAAAATCGCTTCGAAGTGCACACTCCCATGCTACAAACTAACTTTGTGCCAAATTTCACGAAAATCGGCCGCACGGTCTAGGCGCTATGCGCGTCACAGAGATCCAGACATCCAAACATCCTACAGACATCCAAACATCCTCCGGACAGAGAGACTTTCAGCTTTATTATTAGTAAAGAAATTACATGCTATTTTCTAAACGGTATTTTCTTGGTTAATTTTGATAATCTGGATCATTTGAAAATTGGAACTACATATATACCCGAAGACTCTCATTCCATGAAACCGAGATACCAAGTCACGTGATATATTTTAAAGCAAAACATTGGAAGAAATCTTGTTTCTTTCTCTTGCTTCACGCAAAACGTGCCAACCATTCGTCGTTGTCGAGTCACGTGACTTGGAGTATTTGGGTCAGCTTTTGCTAAGCCAATGATTGGACTTGCTCGCTCCACTTTAATTTCTGCTCTAAGGTCAAAACTGGTTTGAATTTTTGATTCTCCACTGAATTTTCTACGAAACAAAATTCATCAAATAATACACAATTCATTTATGAACATTTTAGTATCAAATGGGAGCCAATAAATTTCAGTTATTTATACGAGAAAGAACTGAAGTGAATAGAACAAACATAAACCAGCACATGACATAAGGAAAAGAAATCAAGGAAATTGAACGAGATGACAGATGAACAAGAGCCTGGATGGAAAGAAACGCAGCGCTACTCAATGCTGGGGAGAAACCGACTGGAAATGTTATTAGGATTCCTTCCAAGCTGAAAAATTCATTTTCTGAGGAAAAAAAGATTTTTTGGCTGATGTTGCTTTGAGGGATAGAAATTTTCAATGTAAATTCATATGAAATTTGCATTTCAAAGAGCCTGCGGTCAAAACTGACGCCAGTGGAAATTCTTTAAATTCGTTTCCAGATTATTTTTAAAGACATTCTCTCGCTATTCGGCATGAAATATAAATGTCAGCAGTCAAAAAATTGTTGCGTATTCGGATCTAAGCGTTTTCCCGAAATGATAATATGTACAATTTGATAAATAGATCTACAATGCAAAAATTATACACAGTTATTTTGAACAGAATAATTGGCTTAAATGTACATTGATCATGAAGTTAAAAAACAATATCGAATAATGTTAGTGCTTCGAAGAATGGGGTTGTTTCTTTCAGTCAGAAGTGCTACTTTAAGTCACTGAAGTTGATAGAATGAGCAAAAAAAAAAAAAAAAAAACATGAACCCAGAAAATACTTTTTCAATAGTTATTGTTCAATTAATTTTTCAAAATGTCCGATTTTTCAAACAAAGCTGGTCCTTATGACGTCTCAACTGATGTAGGTTGACGCATCCCATTGGCACGCAAAATGCTTACGTTGTTATCTACCGCGTTTCAACGTTATGATAATTCAGAAGCGAATTAAATATTGCGCTCTGCGCAAATGGCAACAGTGAACGGCAGTTCATTAAGTGTGATGTCATGCGCAGAAGCATAAAAATAGGAAATTGAGTTTGCGCACCGACTTTGTCAAATTATTTAAAAAATAGTCAAACCAATGTTTTTTAGCATGCTCCTTCAGAAAAAAAAATGACACTTAAAATTTCGGAAACGACTCCGTTACAAAAATGTTTGAAACAAAGTTTCGAATCCAATGACAAAGGGCCATTGCACAGTATTTTGGACAAATGTAGAGTTCGTAACATGACACTTTTTCCCCAGAACAGTTTAATTTACTGTTTGATTAACATAATATTTTGACTTGAGTTTGTATATGGTTTGTAGGACAAGCTCAAAATAAAATATGTTGCTAATCAAACAGTAAATTCAACAGTTATGACAAACTAAGTAAGGTTAAGGACTCTACATACGATTGTCCAAAATTCTGTAAAATGTCCCTAAAACTATCAAGACCAATTTTTACAGATTGATGTAAAAGATTTCTCGATGACTTTTTTTATTACAAGCATTCTTTTCGGTGTTCCCCCAGTTTCGCAGACGAGAAATTTAGTTCCTCCTATTTTTCACTTTCAATCAAACCTTCTGATATATGAAAGGAGGGAAGAAATTTGAAATGTCGGCGAAACTGAGGATAAGCCTTCTTTTCATTTATTCTTTTAAAACACTTAATTTATAATAAAAATATTGTTATTTTCGGTACAGTGTCTGGGATAACATATCATTTTTAAAGTCGTCGTAAATGCATAATACCCTCAAAGTATAGTCGCTTTTAGTTCAAAATGCATGAGTATTATGCGTCCCTGAAGATATTATCAATGCATTTAGCAGAATGACCAATGATGTAAATTATCAGTGGAATTCGCCTAATGTTATTGAAATATGTGATTCTTAATGGTCTTGCACACGACTCTAAATCATATCAATGATATGTTTTATAATCGATACTCTTATAAAGGCATTTAAATCTCAATGGCGGTCTGACTCATTCCCAGATACGCCATTCTTATGCTTCGATAAAAATAGTTAATGTACTGAATTGTACGCTTTTGCCATTTGTTCTATATGGTGAATGATTTCCCTACTAAAAGAAAACGAGCTGATGTGTGCATCACATGACTTCCTTTCAATCCTATTTTAATAACATTTTCCTATTATTGGCAATTTTAATGAGATTCAATACACTGTAAAAAAAAAAACTGTAAATTTTGAAGAAGTTATCCGTATTTTTTACAGAAAAAAACTGTTAGTAATAAAATACAAGATTTCTCTGTTTTTTTTTTTTGAATCTGTAACCGGTTATAAGCGTTAACTGTTACCATCGCCTCACCGCGTACTTTGTTTTTCTTCGAAATTTCGCCCGCCTGTTTGGATTTTGGTTCTCGTGCTCGAGTTTTTTAATCTTATATTTATTTAAAGCAATTAAGTCTTAAATCGTTTGCAACTTCCATTTCATTGCATCCTAATCAATATTTTATTATTATGTTTTTTTGTCATCTGTTACAGAGGCATATTCGGAAATTTACCTTTGTATACATGTATTTCGTAGTATTATAGTAAATATTGAAATGGATTTATAAAAGTATAGTTTCATTTTTTAATCTTCATAAAATAATAAATCAGCTTGAATAAATAATAAAAATACGGAAGATTACTGTAAAATAAACGGAAGAAAACTGGCGTCCTGGCTGACAGTTTTTTTCCGTAAATTTTACAGATTTTTTTTACAGTGTAGTTTATTCTTTAAATATCACCACCAATGGCTAAATTGAAACAAGATTTAAAAAAAAAAAGAAAATGCCTAACTTGTCAAAAACTTGGCGACCAAAAGACTGGCGATAAATCGCCAAGTGTCCGCTAAATTATAGCACCACTTGAGTTTACATCAAAATTAACAATGATTTCCCCCCAAAAAGGGGTAAAAGTCCCCTTTAGAAACACCCGAATGCAACCAAAAGGAAGGTACACAACTAGACCCCTCTAGGAGTTTACGTACCAAATTTCAACTTTCTAGGACATACCGTTCTTGGGTTATGCGACATACATACGCACATACCCACATCCGCACATATATATATACGTACATACGGACGTCACGAGAAACGTCGTTGTAATTTACTCGGGGAATGTCAAAATGGATATTTCGCGTGTCTATACGTTCTTAGGCACTTATCCGCGAGAGGTCGGATTGAAAAAAAAAAAAAAAAAACTCAACATAAATTCGGTGGTGAGCAAAATGGAAATTAAGGCCGAATTTTGAGTGAAATTTTTTTCGCGGATACAATACTTCCTTTTTTGTAAAAGGAAGTAAAAACGGTCAATTGATTGCCAGTATATTCAATCCGTTACGCGAGAACATGTATCTTTCATAGAGAATTCACACGGGTTGCGAGAGCTACAAAAATACATATGTCTTTAAAAAGAACTGTTGGTACCGAAAATCAGACTAACAGTGAGGAATCATTTGTTTCAAATGAAGTCATAACTCAGTCAAAAAATCACGGTCTGCTAAGTTAAAGTAACTTTCTAATGTAGAATAAGATATGCTATTGGCAACGCGAGGCCGTGTTCTATTTTTGATATTGCTGCATTTGGTGCGAATTTAGCAATGTAGTGCATTCTTACAAAAAGGCGAAGCGAGAAAAACTGAATTCAAGGAGCTTACCATTTAGTTTACAAGTTCTAGGGTTGTCATTGGTCTAATATTTTCATTTATTTGAAAAACACTTTCATCCAGATAAGCGTTTAGCAAAAAAAACAAACAAACCTAAAAGCTACTCTGCTGGGGGTAGGTTAAGGACAGTAACAGTGACCTTTTTGGTCTTTACTTTATTTATTTATTTATTTTTGCATTTTATTCATCTGTTGCACGTCAGCTTTATTTCGTCAGTTTGCTTATTTAATTTCGATTGAAAGCGCCGAAAAACGTATAATTCCAACATATTTCTATTGTTAGTATTGAATCCAAAACGCGTTTCTTCAAATATCGCAAACAGATTTTTGCAGATACTGTCGTTTACCTGCCCAAGACAGTATTCTCCTTGCATAGCTTCAGCTTTATTCGTGTTTAAATCTGAAACAAGGGTACACGAATTTCATCGCAAGTTTTGGATCAAACATCAAAAAAGTTTATCATCGCAACTATATGTATAGTTTTTTACACCAAAGGAAATAAAATTCAATGTTTTCTGTTGTCAATCTTATTTATGATTTTTTTCCCTTCAAAAACTTTAAATATTTTTAAACCTTTTATATCTTTTCTATGCTCTACGTTTTCATTCTAAAATCACGCAGAAGGCAGGAAAAATGTGGCTCTGCATTATTCATAAAAGCTTTTTAAAGATTCGTTTGTTTTAAAAGTTTCCATCGAAGAAAAGTTGCGAAAGAAACGCTGCGATTGCAAAAGCAATTCAGCGTTCCGTCGCAATATGTAAATCTCCAGAAACAGTTTTTATGCCGTTAATTGACGGCGCATCGATACCTTAGTCTGCTAAAACTTGAGCTAGCTAGGAAGTAAAAAATGATAAAAAGTAATGGTTGCACTAGCTTAGAAAGAAAAATTATACTTTCAAATTCTGAAAGCTTTGTTTTAGCAGTTTATCTTGCAACATTTATTGAAAAGAAAGCTTTTCTAATTTGCCTATCCAAGAGTGATTCTTCTTAAAGCACTTAAAAGTATTAAAGAGCTTCAATTTGAAAGTTTCAACAAAATGCTACTTTTCATACTTCGTCTAAGCAGCTGGTTTTAAATGCAGAATTTTTTCCGGCGTGTTAATAGGATTATAAGTTTCATAGAAACCATTCTGTAATTAAATTTTCTGGTAAAAATTTTAAAAAATAACAATCTCGTTTAATTAAGAATTTGCCAATTATAACAGAAATCTGGAAGCGAAAACAGGCAAAGAAACTTCCTTAAAAAATACGCTTTTTTAATTGAAAGCATTTTTTTTTCTGATAGCAATTAATTAATTCTCTACCTCGATGGAAGAAGATAAAATAAAGCTAATTCATCTAATTGCAAAATTTTTAATCTGCTGATCTTGGGCTGATTTGATTCGGTAAAACGTGCATCATTCACAGAAAAAAAATGCTAAAAAAATAATCCTATCCAAACAAGAGATTATAATAGAAAGCATACATAGTTGAAAATGAATGATTTAATACCCATGAACATGCTGGCAAAAAATACTGTTTTGAATTCAGAAATATAAAGTGCTTACTCAACCGTTAGCACGTATCAAAAATAAAGATGTGTGTACTCACCTTGAAAAAAAAAAAAAAAAAAAAAAAACACGTATCAATTTACTAATATTCATGCTCGACAAACAAGTGCAAAACATTAATTATTTTATAAAAAAAAAAATTGCATTGATGTTGAAAAAACATTTTTCTCTTCAGTTTGCTATACCAATAAACATTAAGAAGCACTGCAGTCTCTAGCTAATGCAGAGGCGGATGCAGACTAAGGTGAGAGGGGGGGGGGAATGGGGGAAGTCAAGGTATCTGAAGACTTCAAAGTTTTGCGTGCAAAAGTTGTTTGAGAGCAAAAAAAAAAAAAAAAAAAAAAAAAAAAAAAAAAACTTATATTGACCATGATTAAAACATCTAATATGGATTAAAATGCATTTATTCATTTCTTAAGCAATTGAAGCATTCTTTCGATTGTTTACTTTTTTACGTGATAGCCAATCAGCAGTCTTCAAATTTTTACGTGGTCTCTTGCAGAGTAAAGGTTGTTTATATGCGACCCGTCCAGATTTACTCGGTGCAAAAACAGGGCGAAATGTGTGGCTTTGCTAGAATTATTTGGTATGAAATGCAGGTTGTTCGGTACTAGCTTGCCATCCTGCGTAGCCTTGGCCATATTTGCTTTAATGTTGGTAAAGGGACCGAGATATTACTTAAAATATATGTCACTTTCTTAGAAGGTTCTTGAATTATTCCTAAAACGTAAATGGCTTTTATCTAAACTCTTTAGAAAGATTCCAAGTTAACATCAGGAAGGTTACTGACTTTTAGCGGGAAACGTTTTTTGAGATATAATACTGGAAGAAATGAGGCACATTAGCTGTTCATTATTTTCCATGAACGTTTCTGATTTTTTTTACTAAGTGTATTAAAACAATTTTGTACTTGTTGATACTGCAGCTACTAATAATTGATTTTCAGCAATTCACAAACAACTTGAAGCAAAGCACTCACCAAAACTCATAGTTATCTAATGAGTAAAGTCATTTGCAGAGCGATTACTGCTTCATTTACGTTGTCAAATATGAACATTTGAATTTTTTTTTTTTTATTGCCAAAATAGAATTTAAAACATCTTGGAAATTTGATAAAAAATTGAGGGGAAAAAAGCAAGGTACTGAATGTTAAATTTCAGAATTTGGGAATGCAGTAAAAATTAAATTAGTGCAAAACTTTTGTTAATATCTCTTACTCTTACACATATAGCTAAGTGTGGTGTCTTCCACTGATTTGAATCCCTTTTACCCTTGATGTATGTGTGAGTCTGCGTGCATTGCAAATTTTTATTTTACCAAAGACATATTTATTTAAAAGGAAAGTTATTGCTAAAGATTTAAAAGGAAAAACAATGATTCTACTTCGTGGATTATACTTGTAACTTCATATTTTAATAACGATGTCTTTTAAACGTAAATAAAGTATAGATTTTTTCTTCAACAAGCAAAAATTTCTTTATTTATTTTTTTTTTATTTTGCGACTACTTAATCCTTTTAAGTATTGATTGTTGGAAGTAACTCAAACACTTTCTGGAAAAAAATTTGTACTTAAAAATCGATGTTCTTGCGCCAGTTTGACGTACATAAAAGTAACTCGAAGTCACTTTAAGTAAATCTGACGCACTCAAGTTGATCATTAACGTTTTAAAAATATTTCACAAGTTTCCCACTTGTTCTTGACTTCGCAAAAAAGCGAAAAAACATCACGTTCAAATTTCCAAAGAGACTCTTCTGGGGAAAATGAAAAAACCATGAACTTGACACGCAGTTTAATGAGACTACTTAACAATTAATTCTGTAAAGAGTTTCCTTCAAAGAGAAAAAAAAAAGTTGGTTAAATGCTTTTGTTTCACAACAGATTAAACAGCAACGGATATTAAACAACCGACGCGTAATGTGATGGTACGTATTTTTACTGAAAATTTAGATTATAGAATACTTTAAGGACATTCCACGGAAATGTAGACAATTTGTTTTACACATGGTTTCTCTATATATCATCTCAAAGTGTGTAAAAAAAAGACTTCCTTGCCAAAAAAAAAAAAAAAAAAAAAACAGAAAAAACCCACTTGTATGTAATATTTCACTGGTATAAATTTTTGTTCATTACAGATTTTAAGAATAACTTTCAAAATATAATTAAAACTGTGTTGTGTATCAGGACCAAATGTCTAATTTTCTGAGCAATGACCCATTATTTATTTCTTTTTCACACGTTCGAAAATAATTAGTAAAAAAGCAAAGTATATATTCAAAAACTATTCAACAATAAATTGGGAATTTTTCTAAAATTGAGAAGTTTAAAACTGATGGCAAACGTACATGAGCGTTTCGAACCTCAACTTCTGGAAGGGAGAAAATTTTTAATTTGTCGAAACAAACTGCGGATTTTACCGAATTAGGAAATGTAAGCATACACACATACATATATGTATCTAATGAGAATCGACATTAAATCATCATTATGTGAAAAAAAAAAGAGATGCATTTTTTTTTAATTTAAAGCATTAAAAAATGCTATTTTTTTTTTTTTTTTTTTTTTTATAGCTGTCTCCAAATTTCTAGAATCGTCCGACAAAATTTGCGGAATAAGGATTATTTTCGAAGGTCACAGTTATCTCTCGTGATTTCCCAACGGGCGATTCCCTGAAAATATATGTCCAGCACGCGACAAGTAAACTTCATTTATAAAATAATGAGTTAAAAAGATACTTATTTCATTTTTGCTTAGCAAATCATAAAAACAAAGTACTTTCACTAAACCGGAAAATTTTTACTAAAAGTAGTTAAATAATAATTTGTATATTCAGGGTTAAACCATCGAAAAAAGGTTACTTTTTACTGTCATCACTTACAACGAAATTTTTTAGAAAAATAGAATAATATTTTGCCTAAAATAAAAGTATTAATTGAATAATAAGGATCATTTAAGTTTGAAAGCTTAAAACAAAATATTTAGCTATAAATTTTAATGGAGTTGTTTCCATCAGTCAAAAGTACTACTTTTAGTTACTAAAATTGATAGAATAAGGAAAAAAACATGAAGCGAGAAAAAAAAAATCTTCCCAACACTTAATTTGTAATTTATTTTTAAAATGTCTATTTTGAAAATGAGGCGTGGTCTTTATGACGTCACAGATGAACTTTGGTGCATCTGTCTACCGCGTTTCCTCGTCATGATAACCAAGAAGCGAATTAAATATTGCGATCAGCAAATACCAACAGTGAATAGCATTGCCTTATTTGTGATGTCATCGGCAGAAGCGCAAACAATGAAAGCGCACCGATTACAAAATATATTTTTTTTAATATTAATCTTTGTCAAATTATTGAAAAATTTGTCAAATCATATGTTTTTAAGCATGCTCTTTTAGAAAAAAATACTTTTAAAATTTCGGAAGTGACTCTATTATCTCACAAATCAGTAAAATATTTGTTCACACGGAATGGCTCCCATTACGGGTTAACATAAAATAAACAATAGAAATCAATGTTTTCGCTTTTCATACATCTAATATTTGTACTTCTAGCAAAGAAATTTCTTTTTTGCATCACTGTCGCAGTTCATATGAGTCTAGACGAGGATTTTTGTCACCAAACATACTGTTGATTTCTCCAATCATTTGAAAATGACCCTATGAAATCCAACACAAATGTAAAAACATATTGGAACTGTTAAAGAAGAAAACACCTACAGCTTCCACAAAAACAATTCGGAAGACAATTACTCCCGACATTCTCCCTTCCGACATTTCCCATACTAGGAGCAACTGTCATATTCAGTGACTTTACCCTACATATAAATGCATTGAAAATTTTAGTTAAACTGTACCATACGAGGAGGTGGAACGAACCGTGACGTTTTTAAAAAGCATTAGCTGTGGCGAAAGAAAACGATAAAACCGATATTTAAAAATCTGCGATAGATATTTAACTGGTTTTAACCGACAAAGTCAAGTCAGTTCTTAATTAAAACCTAACTAAATGCAATTACCCCCCCCCCCCCCTGAATGTCTCAAAAAACTTAGAAAGTTATAATTGATTAATCCTAATTATATTTAATACAATTTGTAAGAAAGGAAAGTAATTGCTAGTGTTTTCCTTAATTTCTGAAGTCATTTATTAAAATATCAAACAGCTTTAAAATATAAATACTTTTCTTAAATCTTCTAGTGCAGGATAATTTAAGCTAATTAGGTTCCAAAAAATATGTTTGATGTTTTGAACCAATTATTTTTAACGTATATATAAAACAAAGCATGTATTTTTCTTGCAACATTTGAAACACACAGGACGGAAAAAGAATGAAAATGAAGAAATTGATATTTCAAACTAGTACTGTAATAAAAACAGTTGAAACACCATCTAAGAAGACATTTTAAACTTAAATTTATAATTATTACAATGATTGAGAATAAAATATTATATTTTAGTAATATTATAAAAAATGGAACAAGGAAAAAACTTGTACTTCCTAATATTAACGTATGCACTCGTAATGTGTGTTTCTCTAACAGAAAATAATCCTTCATATTAGAGCAAGGTATTTCATTATACTTCATATGTATTTGAACAAATACAATGCAAATAGAACTTATTTATTTTTTGTCATGAGTAGATATGTGAACATTTTTGGAATAAATATACAGGAATATTTCTATAATCAATCAATTAATCAATAAAAATAACTATTGAAATCAACAACCAGAAATATACTTATTTATTTTTTTTTTCGTTTTTAAAATATTTTAATTATTTGTTCTTCATAATTCACTGACCACACTTGCTTAAATGTTATTTAGGACTTAATCTATCACATGAATTAGTGTTTCATCCACAAGTACGTCACCACCATTTTCAGTCAGTACAGTAAATAAAAATATAATGTTGGAAACAGTGCGCATGCCTGGTACCTGAGTATAAGAGTTTTTGTGGCTTTTGTGCACAGTCAGAGTCCAACTTAAGAGTTTGTAAACCACCCGCAGAAAATACTTTCATTAGCAACAGCGCAGTTTGGAGTTTGAATTGTAAAAATTGAATGTTTTTCGAACTAATCAATAATATTCTAAATGAATTAGAAGGAATGTATATCCATGTCGCATACTTCATTCAATTGATGAAATTTGAAGGTAAAAAATGCTATAAATAAACTAAAAACTATCACGAATATTTGATTTAATAAAAACTGAACAGGATCTATTAAACGAGAAAAAAATAGCATTTCAGTTCCCAGAATAACTTTCTAAACTCAAGTTTGCACTAAAGTCACGTCCTTTCGCAGAACTACGTACACAAGAAAAAAAAAAAAAAAAACCTTAAATTATACCACATACTGCCTTAAGCACCAAACCCGTTACAAAATCCGAAAAACAAAACCAATTTATTTAACCTCGGAGCATTAAAAGAAAAACGGAATTAAAAGTAAGTTTGCTGTTCGAAAGTAACAACAAAACCAAACGCCATTTTTACATCCTAATAGTTCTTTAGAAGTACAGTTTGTCTAGTGATCGGAATAAAGATACCGGAATAATATATATATATATTTTACTTTCTCGCTCTTGGGCTTTTTCTGAAGTGAAAGTTTTAGTTACATAGTACTTCTGCGGAACGAAGCTTTCTGAGTTTGAGTCATCCCTCCGGGTTCTAACGGGAAAATGAGTGGTTCGAGGAAAGAATAATTTTACAGTTCGTGAAAAAGTAACAGATTAAGGAAATAAGTTTCTTGCGTGAAAAGATAGAGAAATTAAGGTTTTATACGCAGTATTGCACACGTTACCAAATAAAGCATTTTAACTCAAACTGTACCTTCACTGTAACCTCAAACATATTATTTCTCTGAGCCTCTAAATATAAGAATGATGTGTCTCTTTTTTTTTTTTTAAGAAAAAAGAATCTATCTTAATCAGAAGTAAGTTAAAAAGTAAACGATATAAAAACAGTTTATGCAGCACAAAATTGCTATAAAAACTGCATACGAAAGATTCAGTGTTACAAGAAAAGAAAACCTTCATCAATGCCGCAAATGATTTGAGCTGCCATCGCTAAGTAGCAATTATAATTCGACAGCTTGCTTCAAAACATGCGTATGCAACGCATTTTGTTTATATTTTTAGTACTCTCATTTATAGTCATTCTTTCAAGATTGTTATTAGTATTTGCACAAAGATCAATGCTTTATTTCTTTTTTAACTTTTTTCTTAGAAATAATTTTAATACAGCGCTGAGACAAGTTTTTTTTTTTTTATTTACATTAAGAATGTCCAAGGTTAATTGAAGTCTCAAACGGGCATAAATGCTTTCTACTATAAAAGATCATGGGGGTACCCAATTGTTGCTATTTTTGTCTTATGCCAGCTATGCTGGCAACTTGGGGTACGCTGCTTCACTTTTCCAATTGTACCGCAGTTTGGTGTGACGTACGACTTCCACAGTCAGTACATGCCACAAGGATCCGTTCATAGGGTAGGAAACCATTCACAGAAGAATAACACATCCAAACAAAGAAATGATAAGGAGAGGAGAGGGAAAGAACATCCATGTCCGACCCGGGATTCGAACCCAGAACATCCCAATCGGGGTCAGGCTTCTTTGACCACTTGACAAGGTGGCCGGTGAGTACCCAATTGTTCAACGAAAAAAAAAAGGAATGACACAAAAATCAGCATTTATATGCAACGAAACAATACTATATGCTGCGTGATCAAAGTACAACAGTCTGATGTTTTTCTTTAAATTAAAATAACGCTTCTTGGTTTGAAAATTGAATGTTTGTTAATGGGTAAGTTGTGCTTCAGATTGGTATCATCCCAATAAAAATTATTGTATAACACTTTACAGAGGCGTGGCTATACCTATTTTACTAAGCCATGGTGGCCTGATCAGTAAGGAACCAAAGGGTCTCTGGGTTCGATGCCAGCTGGTCGAAGATCCTCCGTATTCATTAATGGTGACTAGGACACGTTAAATATTTCGCGTTCCCTGGGTCATCCAAGTGAATCAATATTTCTGTGGGTGCTCGTCTTGGTTTCTGATCGGAATCAGAAAACAGATCTGTCTTCAGAGCCCTATCTCACCGGTTAAACCACAAATAGTCGTAAGACACAGAAATGTGATATGGAATATACCTGTTTTAGTATGTCCTAGTCGCTCGGAACGAATGAAGAAAAACCATGCACGTAAACACAATAGAAAATTAGTTATTCACTACTAACACCATAGCCAAAAAGAAGTTAATACTTCTTGAGAAGTTAGGGCCCACTCAAGGTTGTGCTGCTACTGAAGAAGAGTCACAACTAACTTTGACTAACATATAAAATTTCTGCATTAAAATGCATATTTAAAATATTTTCAAATAGTCAGAAGCATAAACAGAAATCCTTAGTTCATGGAGCTTTTTAAACTCTGAACCAAGGTCGGTCCCACTGGTTTGGATAAACGACGTTCAACTGTATCCATATCACAGAGCAAACAGTGACAAAAGGACGTCGAGTTATTGAAAACGACAGAGATCAACACTTTTTTCTGAAACTATCTTACACATCTTGAACTATACCCATACCAAGGTCAGGTCTACTTTTCACACAAAACTATTTTCACAAAATATTTTACTCTAAGAAATACCACAAATTTCTGTATCGTAGAATTGGAGATTCAAAGTTCTGTATCGTTTCATTTATAAAAATGGCTACAACTTCGTAGGAGACATGTGGTGTAGTACCAGCGGGAAAAACTGGTTATCCCAGGAATGTCTCGTAGTACATTGACAAGTGTAAATACTACGGGTACGTCTCGATTACAAGAATACGTATCTCACAAGTTCTCGTAGGCTAAATTTTTACATTGGCTGGGTCTTACACTTATTGGGTAGACTAAAAGCTGAATGAACACTCGAAATTTCTAAAAGGAAAACTACCAGAAAATGCTGTGTTTATCCACTAACAGGGGATGTTGACTCTCCGAGTTGGTGTACCTTTTTCATTTCAAAGAGTCAAAAGCCGTTCTCAGAATCGTAAAAGTTCTCCCAATTTTTGAAAAATAGTGACGTGCATCACTTAAGCGATTTTTACTGTCCTGTACCTATTGTTTTTTTTTACGATGATATTGATTTTTAAAAATGAAATTGCACTTTTTACAGGTCTGACTACCCCACAGAGTTGTCTACCTCATTCATATCCCAAGCCGTGAACGATTGGATTAACTTTTAATCGATTAGCCCAACCGATAAATGGCCCGAAACAGCGCGATATGGTTTGAGGTTTTGGTCTCAGCTGCTAAAACAAAAAATCGTTGGTTAAGGGTTTGAACTTAACAAGTTCGCATAAAAACATTTGTAAAATAAAAAAAACAGTTCGCCAAGAACCTTTGTTTGAATTTTGTGTAAAATCATCATTCCCTACAATGGTCTTAACAAAAAACGGAAAACCCTGGATAGAAACTTTCTTTATTAATCAGTTTAAAAAAAGCATTTGACAAGACACATATTTAATACGCACATAGGCGACTAATAACAGCGACATAATGGAGAGAAAAAAAATATGTTTACAATTTTCTTTAATAACATTTAAGCAAAGTTACGGAACTTTCTCCTGCCCTCTGATGTCACATTTTAAATCAAAAGAATGGATTAGTGTGGGCTCTTGAGCTTTTACGTAGAAAAACTAATTAAACGGAGCGATGTTTTACAAAAAAAAAAAAAAAAAAAAATGCGTGATATCTTTTTCCTATAAGTTTCTTTAATTGCCATGTCATACCACGAAAAGGCAGCAAAATTGCTGTCAAAACTCGATATTTTTAACACGTAACTACAGCTAAACCAAAACCAGAGAAGCTCTTAGTGACAAGTTATTTTAAAACTATACCATGACAGTAAAATTTCAACCATTATTAGTGTTTAAAATAACAGACTGCAGTAAAATAAACCTAGTGCTTGCTATAAGCTTTGCATTTGATTAAAAGTCATTTTTTAAAAAACTGGACACTTTTGATAGTTGATGTCTTCAATTTTCGTAAAAATTTCAGGGTGCGTTAGTGGTACTATGATAAGAAAAAGTGAAGGTTCTTTTTCTAAAAAAACTGATTTGTTTGTCCTTGAGTAGGGAGTCAAAGTTTAAGGTCTTGAAAAAAAGAGCTAAATATATGATTGCTTTGCTTCAGAAGCAATGAGTGAACCAACCCAATTCTTTTAAATGTGGATACTGCTTGATACAAGGTACATGCTAGCATAAATATTTTGGTGGTTGACTCATGGCTTTGAGGGCAAAGGTCAATTGAAACTGCTACTTTTTTTAAGGACTGATATGTTGTTTCAAACACAATTGGACAATTGGGTACCCTTCCGTGCTGTTGTATAACCATGACGTATCAAATTTTGAATAACTTCTCTGAAGAATGATCTCACTTATACAATGCTACCACTCATTTGTTCACGATCTGTAATGAATTTATTTTGACTAGTAAACTTATAATAAAAATAATTCGATAATATTTATTTCTAGTTAGTTTTTTAAAATGATTTTTAATACCAAAGCTCAAAATAATAATCATTAGTAAAGAAAACTAGACAGTTATAAAAATATGCAGAAAAGTGAGTTAAATAATAATTAAATGAATCATATAAAGTCTTTTTGCGTTTTTATCGGTTGGAGGTGGGAGGTTTGTTCGTACTCAAGTGAGGTTCTTTGGTAGCCTGAGCAGAGAGAGAAAAAAAACGTCTCTGACATAGACATAAACTACCAGGAGTTTAAACTCCTTTTAGGAATATTTTTCTCTATTTCTTCATTCAAATATTTTGTTTAAATCATGCTCCTCTATCTGAAATGCAAATCAAATGCTTGAACTATTTTCTTATTAAAGTATGCAAAACAGTTTGGATGGGATAGTTTACTGTCACTCAATATCAAAACGAATTAAGTAATTTAGTAACGCGTTCCAAACTTTCACTATTGATTTACAGGCATTAGCATCGCGATTGCATCCCGCTGAAAATGACATGTTGTCTGAAAAGTTATCTCCGTTCGTTGAGATGTTCTTTCCAGATCTAATTACATAGTCATATTCCAGGATAGGGTTTTGAGCTTCTCTTTATCATTATTGATACCTCAAGCATGCAATTTTCATCCGGAAGTTATGAATTTTCGAGAGCAGGGGGATAACGGAACTCTATAACATCTGAAAAAGAAGCAATTTCTACTGTATTTAAGGATAGACTGTTGGACAAATATGAACTCGTGTAACGCAGGGGATAAATATTATGCTTGATGTATTTTAGGCTGGAGTTAACTTAAAAACATCAGCTTACTTGTGAAACAATCAATTTATGCAGATTGAAGAATGTGCTGTGCAATGTTTAAGTGGAACATTTTGTGTTAATGTGTGAATGGGATTTATATTATTTTTGAGACAGGAAATAGCATTTAACTGAAAAAAAGTCATCACTTTCAATTAAGAAGTTACTAAACATGTCTGGCTATTTTTCAGTTTTCTGAGATTATTTGTTCTTCCATCACATTACTCACTGTGATTGGCTTTGTTATCATTAAAAGATATGTTTAGTTTCAGAGAAAGGAAAAAAACAACAACAAATTAATACACATTATTAATACTAGACGATATGCTTATCTCATTATAAACAGTTTAATGTGGCAAGTTACAAAAGATGTTTTTCTTACATTCTGCAGTCTGCTGCTTTATTACATATTTACCTCTTTCAACTACAAAGTGAAGAAAAAAAACAAAACAATCAAGCTAATTGAAGTACGAAAATGCACCACAGAAAAAGAGAAGTCTTTTTACATGTAAATTTCGAACCCCCTCGTCAAGTAAAAGTTAATGAGAAACCACCAAAGCATACATAAATATCTGTTTGAAGAAAGAATTTTATTAGGGGAAAAACACAAGAACGGGAATGAAGAAAGGAAAACAATTTTTTTTCATGTAACCCACGCTTAAACATCGTCATGATAAATGTTTGAAAGAATTATGAAGATATTTAAAACCCACTGACCTAATATATCGTCGCTAAAAAGACGAATGGGCGTATCTCCAAAAAAAAAAAAAAAAAAATAATAATAATAATAATAATTTGAATTCTGACATTTTGAATTCAAATTATGTGTTTCGCAAACACGAGTTGCAACAGGACACTACTCATTGGAGTTATTGTTTCTAGAAACGGCTCCTGTCCCTCCAAGCTTGCCCCTCCTCCAGGGCGGTTACATGTGTATAATAATGTGTGTATATGAGTATGTATGTGTGTGAGTATGTGTGTGTACAGGACATGGACGCCTCCGACCAGGAAAAGAGGATTCCGACGCGCCAGCAGAGGCCGGTGGGCGGTGGTGCTGCAGCTGCCCTGGTCCAAGCCGAAAAAGGAACCACAACGCCAAGGACGGTCAAGGGAGAACAATAAGCAATCGTGATTGCTCAAAAAATAAAAAAATAAGCTATTATGACCACCATAGAAATGTCCAAAGTCGATTTTATAATATGACCAATGGGCATATCCCTACAATAAACTGTAAAAAAGTTACAGTCCCTCACACTGGTAGCGGTTTCCAAGCGATACAGTAAACTTGAAATCTCTAAATGGGTTTTCGGCAAAATGCGTAAAAGGGAGATACACCCATTCGTCTTTTTGGCGATGATATAATGTCTTTTTTTTTTTGAAACCTTGCATCAATCTAACTTGAAAATAGATGGATCGATTGGTTCTATTGTTTAAATAATAAATATCACTCGCTTTTAATCGATCACCTTGCATCAAAGGAGAAAATATAAACGTAATGTATTACACATTGAAGCATTAAACAACATAACATACATTCTGCCGTGAGCAGTTAAACGGCAGTATCTGTCGAAATCAGTTTTCGAGATATTTAAAGAAACGCGTTTTAGATTCAATACTAACAACGGAGAAATGTTGGAATCGGGCTTTTTTTACGTTGTTTTTTTCAGCAGAAACCAAAGAAGCAAGCCTCTGCAATAAAGTTAACGTATACAATAGATGACAAAAAGAATGAAAAATTTGCAGTTACTGCCTTTTATCTGCTCACTGCAGCGTAGAGTAAAAATAGTACTAAAAGATTCAGATTAGTTCTTACAAGTAACAAGAGAAAAGTAAACGAAAGTAGAAAGAAACGTATATTTTATGAATAAAGCTAGTGGTACCCGCACGGCTTTGCCCGTAGTAGAAAATTAAAAGGTCCTTTGGTTCGCCTGTATATTTACAAATAATGGATGACGAATTTCTCGCCAACTGGCTATGTTCATTTGCTCTCCCTTTCCACGTCATAATAATTTCGTAATTTACTCGTTCATCTTATGATAACTTTGCTCCGGAAAATGTTCTTAAAATTGAAATAGAACAAAATCGAATTTTTGAAAATCGCTTCGAGGTGCACACCCCCATGCTACAAACTAACTTTGCGCCAAATTTCATGAAAATCGGGAGAACGGACTAGGCGCTATGTGCGTCACAGACACCCAGACATCCTGACAGAGAGACTTTGAGCTTTATTATTGGTAAAGATAAAAATAAAAAACACTTTTATTGCTACATGTTAGTTCTGACGACAACAAGTAATAACGCAGAAAGAAATATCCCCATACGCCTTAAGTACAGTATTTGGAATTCGTCGTATATAAAGAACTTCTAAACAAAAAATTGTTCTTATAGACCAAAGCAACGGCAAAAATTCATGCCATAAACTAACATGCACAAAATGTCTCGATGACTCTAGCATTGTCGCATAGTTAGGATGTTTAGTTATGAAGGGTAAGAAGTTCGGACACTGGATGCTAAAAATGGCTAAGTAGCCTCTTTTCGTCTGCAGTTCTGGTTTTATGATAGGTTATAGTTACAGTTACATTTAACGATGCATGTATATCTCCCGGAAAACTTTATATTCCAGAGACATTTATGACTTACTTTAGCATTCGCTATAAAAGATAAAACCGTTTGGATGTTTTTGATACAATAAATTATGAAATTAATTTCAATTTTGGAACTGTTTATTTCAATCTTCTTTTCAAATGTTCCAGAAACACAATTATCTAAAAATTATCTACACCAACATACGCACACACACAAAAAAGAGAAATATATCCCTATTTTTTATTGATATAGCAGGGCACATACATGGTAAAAAGTTATAGTGCTGTATGATTATTTAAAATTTTCTCTTCAATAAAAATAACAAGAGGCCTTGATCCTAGAAGTTAAAATTGTATGAAAGCGTCGTATAGTGGTTTTTAACTTTGACTCTTGATCTCTCCTACTAAATGAAATTGTAGTTATTTAAGGATCACGCCTCACTTGGTTAACTTGCAAATAATAATGTCTCCTCTTTCAACCTAAACGTAAATTAGCTCATTCAACGAGTGGGTGGATACACGGGAAGGGTCATGCCCCCCCCACCCCCACCGCTGTCGAAAACAAAATCCGTCCACACTATGTCCAAGCACTTTATGATAAAATAAAAACGATTGCAGTATCTTTTCAATTTATTAAGTATTTTAAAAGATAATATTTGAACTACGAATTCGTTTCACTGCTTTTGAAATTTATGTGTAACGTTTATCCCAATTAGGTGTCTTATTCCTGACCGATTTGGTGCTTTTTAATGACCCGCAAGCAGTATCAGAAATTTTTTGTACCCAAAACCGTAGGTTCGTTTGGGGGGGCGGGGGGAGGCTTCTTTAGCATGACCGCCCCTAAAATGGTTTTCTGTATCCGCCCCTGATTCAACGCCAAACAGCAAGTTACCAGAACCAAACGAAAACAGACACGTAGCACTACCGTTTCAAAGACAAAAATGGTATTGCCATCAAATAAATAAATAAATAAAACAAAAGAAAAATTCATTTGAATTTTGACATTTTGAATTCAAATTATGTTTTTCGTAATCACGAGTGTGTGTGTGTGTGTGTGTGTGTGTGTGTATATGTAGGCGTGTGTGGGGGGTATGTGTGTTTGTGTGTAGGGGGTATGTGTGTGTGTATGTTTTTGTGTGTATGTGTGGGTGTCTGTATGTATGGGTGTGTGTATGTTTTTGTATGTGTGTTTGTGTATGTGTGTGTAGGTGTGTGTATATATGTGTGTGTGTGTGTGTAGTTGTGTGTGTGTGTGTGTAGTTGTGTATGTATGCGCGTGTGTGTAGGACATGGATGCAACCTGGAGACGGCTTTCGCTAGAGGTGCAGCATCGTGAGGATTCCGTCGACGGTGATGGTGCGGAGGGTGGCGATGGGAAAAATCAAAGGAACGTCAAAAATAGTCAAGTGAGAACAATAAGCAATCGTGATTGCTCAATAAATAAAATAAATTAAAATACATTTCTTCTTTAGCGGCTAAAAGCTAGCCTTTTATAGATATAGATTGGTGCGTAAATTATTTTTTATGTTTGTGTCACTTTCCCAATTTGTTGAAGCCAAATTTAAACCATCACATAAATTACCTTTCATATAAACTTCTTTGTTTAAGGAATAACGGCTATTTCACCTTCTCTTCGTATATATTATTTTAATAGAATCTTATTTTAGTCGGCCAAAAACCAGCTCTTACAACGCAAATGAGATAGTGAGACAAGGGATAAGCATGCATGGGTTCGTTTTAAACCAATGACTGTCGGAAAAATATGCCTTGTGTATTCTATAGCAAGAACAAAATAAAATGTATTAAGCCGCAAATGTTCCTTGGTTACAACAACAAAAAGTCAACAAGTCCGCTTAAAATTTTTACAATCCTTTTTTTTTTCGGTATGCTTTCCAGAAAACTTAACATATTTTTTCCTCCACTTCACTACTTGCGGTTACAATGGCACAAAGGAATTTTTTTTCGGTCTGCGTCTTTTAATACAATTATTTTTTATACAGACAAAGTTTTCTTGAATTGGTTTAGTTTTCTTAATGGTATCCTCAAAAATGGGGAAAAGGACGCAAAACATTTTGAAAAATGTCAGCATTTAAAAAAGAATCTTTATAAAAGAACACGTATTTACTTTTTCTCCTTTGAAGCTTGAAATTCCTTCCGTGACACTTTTTACTCCATTATGCCCTTAAAACCGCTCGGAAGAATAAGACTGAGCTGAATACACATAAATGGTGTAAACGAAATTCTGTCAACAGTTAAGAAGGGCAGATTTTTTTTTTTTTTTTGCGTAAACATTTAAAGGCGTGAAAATCTGGTGGTTAATGATTGATTCAAGACAACGGAGTCATTTCGAAATTCTAAAATTATTTTTTTTTCAGAAAGAGCGTGCTTAAAAACATAGGATTTGACCATTTTTTGAATAACTTCACAAGGTTTAATATTTTTTAACAATTATTTTTATCAGTGTGTATTTTGAGATATTTCTTACGCTTCTGCACATGACATCTCAAGTGATTAAATGCCATTTACTGACGGCATAAGTACACATCAGAAATTGTCATAACCTGGCAACGGGGTTTACAGCCAAGTGTGCCAAAGGAGTAGCGCGCCAAAATACATCACTTGCTACGTCATAAAGATCAAGCTTTATTTCCAAAATCGGACATTTAAAAGAATTAAATAAAAAAATTATAGTTTGGAAAAATAAAGTTTTTTCTAACTCCATGTTTTTTTTTTGCTCATTTTATCAAGTCCAGTGACTAAAAGTAGTTCTTTTCACTGAAGGAAACTACTCCATCAACTTAATATTCGCTTAGTAATTTTAAGAGGATATTAAGTGAATCTGCTTTGGAAGTAGAAAAATTTTCATAAGTTTGAAAGAACCGGTTCTCTAAAATGTCGTGAATGGGGTGATCTGCAATTGAACCAGATATTGTTAAAAACTTGCAGCAGTGACAGTTACAGAATCTGGAAGTTCAATGCAATGCAAAATGGAATGTAAGTACTTAGGGGCTTTCCACAAACGAGGTATTGAGAAGCAGAGGAATGCACAAGTGGCAAAATTAAAACTTTGGAGATAACTAGTAGAAATGGTAGGTGAATCCCTGTCTGTCTTGGAGCAAGAGGTAGCCTGGTAGGTTCCGGTATACAGCTTGGATTTAGAAAAAAAGTTCAATGAAAGCCTACCCAGGACGTAATCTTTATACGCGTTTCACTCAAAACTTGAAAATGTCCACCTACATCCCTCTGCTTCTCACTGCCTCAAATGACGTCACACTTTTTTTTTTTCAAAAAAATTTGCCCCCTCCTCTTGTGTCACAAAGTCACACTTCTCCTTTCTCCTCCGTCACTTGTTACGCTGTTTTTAATAAGAATATTGTCATAAAAATGCATGATATCACACTTCTTATTATTCCTTCCCTTCTCCTTGTCAAAAACTCATAAAATACAAACTTCCTACCTCCTCAAAACGTTACATCATGTGCGAACGGCCCGTTACACTTTAGGACGGGTATGCTGCCGTGCAAGCACAAAAGTCGTATTTGCACTATTTATCAAAATTGAGTTACGATCATCAAGTGATCAAGTGTTTCTTTGTGACACAAATAAATACAATATTTTATGGTCATTTATGAATGGAAAATATTTTTCAAAAAATTCTGAAAAAGTTCCATCCGTATCAAATACATGGAGACACACAACTTTACAGCAATTTCTCATTTAGACTCAGATGAGGATACGACTTTTACACTTATCATGACAGTATAGGACATTCCGTAATTCCGAAATAATATTTAATGCTAAAATTTTGCCAGAAAGCAAATCGCTTTAACTGTTTTTTTATATTACGTAAATTTGAAATATTGATAAGACAGCAAGTATGTATTGTTTTTTTAAAATTTGTAAGTAAGTTACAAATTACGTGCAAATTTAATAAAAGATAAAGTTAGAGGTCGTTTTTACTTTTACTTCATTACAACCATCGCATATAGATGTTTTGAACATTTTTCAAATGCAAAAATTGGTTTAAACACTTATTTAACTCATAAAGATTAATTTTAATCTAAGTAAAACTACAGCTAAAGCTTTCTGAGTGTCGTTAATTAATTCTTTTCATATGTATGAAGCGAAATAAAAAATGAAATTTAAATTTTTAATATAAATTTCGGAGCGTCTAATTTTCTCTAAAACCACACAACTATTGAAAACATCACGAATATTTTATAGCTAGAATATGTTCCATCTGTTATTTTGCATGATATAAAAAAATAATTGTAAGAAAAAGCAGATATTTTTTAAAAGCGTTTCCAAAAGCTAATTAATATCATACTAATTAATAAGACTTTTAAACTTAATGAAATAAATTTTAATGAGCTGCTCTGCTACAAATTTAATTAATAACTACGATTCAAGAATTAATTAGACGCTTCATAAAAATGAATTAATTTAAAAATAAAAGACAAACAAAAAACGAAGTACAAAAACCTACCATTTACCAAGCTCTAAATGGCTTGTTAAATACAGCGTAAGAATAATATGAGCTCGAAAACCTTAATCTAATTAGCTAAAATATTCTTTGCTTGAAACACAAAATATGCTTTTCCGGGACTTACGGAAGAAATAGTTTCTCAAGAGGAGGATAAATATTTTAAAAAGATAAATGACACGGTTAAAATCCTTTATAATACGAAGTATATTCTCTTTCTTCGGTTGCTATATTTGTTAGGGAATATTCACTACAACTTTAACTCTTTTTTAAACAGTAAGATTAATGAGAACTGTGCGTTGAGTTAAAACCACATTAAGTGTAGAAATTCCGAGATTTATTAGAGACGAAATGTAGTCTTTTTCTCTTTTTGAATGTAACAATTTCTATTTGTTACTAAGTAAATAAATAAATATACAGAAATAAGCACTTAGGTAAATATCTCGGGAATCACGTCATTTTTTACCTATTTATTATGTTTTGGTAGTAAAAAGTTTTGTTATGTTTTCTTTAGTGAGCTTATATATATAATCTGGCTCCGATAAGTTGACTTTGGATGGGCAGAAGTTTATAAAATATAAAAAATGATTTTTATTACAAAGATTATTTCTAATCTGGCTTCGATAAGTTGACTTTGGATGGGCAGAAGTTTATAAAATATAAAAAATGATTTTTATTACAAAGATTATTTCTAATCTGGCTTCGATAAGTTGACTTTGGATGGGCAGAAGTTTATAAAGTATAAAAAATGATTTTTATTACAAAGATTATTCCTATAAGCTTGGATCGCATTAAAAAGTATGAAATAAACTAAGTATGTGATTTCTTGATTGCAACAACCAAAAAATGAAGTTGATCTTGATATATGAGGAGTTTACTTTCAAAACGGATTATATCCACTTTTGGATTTATTTATTTATTTTTTCATTTTTAGAATATCTAATATAAGTCCTATCGATACATGATTTTTTTCTTCTCGAAGTGGTTTAGGGGAGGGTGGTCCAAAGCGGGTAGGCTTTCGAAGAACACTCGAAAATTGTATGTTTTGGATTTTTAGTGCAACAATTTCGGTTTTATTTCCTAGCAGGTTTCTCTTGAACTTCAAAAATAAAAATAAAAGAAATTTTGTATAATTTGCAAACCTAATATTTTTTTTATCATCAAACTTTACAAACAATTGAAAAATCCGCTATGCCTTACAAGAGGGCACATCGCGGGTAAGCTAAACTAATTGTGATTTGGTACATTTGCCAATCAAATATGAAGTTATAAATGATTAAATTAGTTGACTAGCTACCTGCCATTATAAAATTATATATGAAAAAAAATTATACTTATCCAATTTAAAGTCAGTACATTTATTTATAAAACATAAAGAAATAACTGATTAAATTAAGACACTAATTAATTGCCATCATAAATAACTTTTTAAAGTTATACTTATCCAATTGAAATAGAAAATCTAAGTCAGCACACGTGTCAAGAAATTATAAATAAATACATGATTATATCCTATACCCGCTTTGCCCAAAAGCACGTTTTTTATTTCCATAATTATAACCTTAAATTAATAATTGAAAAAAACGGAATGTCCATCGTAGTTTGCAAAAGCAGTTTTAGTAAAGTTTAAGTAAAAGCAATTTTACTCAAGTATAATGAAAAAAAAAAAAGACTTTTAAAAGCACCCGCATGTACTCGTACATGATTGCTTACGTTCAGCCTTAAAACTGATTTGTTAAATCTATTTACAGTTCATTTATTCATTTTTTCATTGTATATGGAAACAAAGAAAAAAAGCGAAAGCAGAACGCAGGATTATGACGGATATTGTAAGCTAAGAAATAGTGTTTAATAAAAACATTCCATTTGTTAAAACAGGGTTGTGGTAATCCCGGTTTGCGTTACCGATAACAATTATTAGTGCAATGCAAATCTTAGAAATTCTTCTCTTTCAACCCAAACATAAATGAGCATGCTCAAGCATGACTTCACAAAAGGCTGTTTTTTTTTTTTTTTTGAAGTTGTTCAAATAAAAGATTCAGGATTTCCAGCAAATGCAGCTATTTACAGCTAGTAAACTAATTTATTTTAAATTATTAATGTATTTTAAAAGTTTCAATACATTCTGATAAGTCTTAACTAATACATAATAACTCTTTATCGGTCTACTTGTTCGTAAAAATGAATAAAAAAGCAAAGAAATCCCCACAAAAATCCAAAAGCTCGCAAATTATAATGAAATGATACGGTAATAACGCAGAAGAAGCTATATGTGAGTAGAAACTTAGACCAAACATGAAAAAACACAATGTTTAAAGAATATACAGGGTGTTCCGTTTTCACCTGCAAGATCTTTTTTTTTCGTAACCGTTAGTCCTAGATGTATACTTCCAATTGCAAAAATGTTTAAAATCAGATGCAGAATTAAGATAATGAAAGTTTGAAGTAAAAATATAAAAAAATTCGAAAAATACAAAATTTAACTTTTCATACGGGCCCCACGTCCTCTAACTTATGTTTAGGGAAGTAATCTCCATTAAAAAACAATGCCAACACAAAAAGTTTAAAATTAGTACGACCAATATTCACCGAGATAATGAAACGCAGCATTTTGTGACTTACACCACTTTTCCTTCGCCGTCAATAACACATGTTGGAGGAAAATATAGATGTTAAGAAGAGTTTCAAATTATATGTGTGCATAGAGTGTGGTTTTTCAAATTGTTCGAAGTTTTGTCATCTGTGTTTGCGTATGACGGCATTACATTTGCATTTATTTTTGAATAAGAATGAAAAATATAAATTACCTTGTTTTTCTTACTTTGACGACCTGTCATTCTTCTGAAAGGGAGGCAAGTTCCAATCTCACCTTTTGTATGGTCCCTTAAAACTTTAAACTCAAATATCTCCCTGAGTTTTGGTTGCACAAATGTCAAAATTTTTGCTTTAGTAATATCTTTCAATGAAGATTATTTCCCTAAACATAACTTAGGGGACCTGGGGTCCGTATAAATAGTTAAATTTTGTATTCTTACCTCATTTTTATTTTTAATTCAAACTTTCAATATCTTAACTCCCATCTGGTTTTGAACATTTTTGCAATTGGAAGTATACATTTAGGACTAACGGTTGCAAAAATAAAGGTCTTGCAGGTTAAAACGGAACACCCTGTATAGCATCATGTTTAATAATTTTCTCTATTAAAAAAATAAGAATAGGAACACTTTCCGATGCGTATGCATGTAATTTTCTTTTTTTTCCTCCCCGAAAATGACATTTTCATTTGACTGTAAACAAGAAATGTATAAAAATCTGTTAATGAAATACCTTTTTTCAGTACTCTCATCTACTAACATAAAAATTAGGTAATATTGCGCAGCATAAACAAATTTCAATCTTTTATTTGTAAGTGTTGTTTAATGCCACCTGCAAGCGACGCCGGAACTGAGGAGGTGAAAGAATAAGAAAATAAAAAAAAAAAGTTGAGAAAAACAAAATCATTGAACTTTCCATTTTGCGCACGAAAACAGTTTATTTGCCAATAAATGTCTTAATAGTGAAACTTATATTATTATTAAGGTTAGATGAAATATCATTTCGAAAAAAGGAAATGCAGAACATATTTTGGGAAAATAAGGAAGAAAAGCGATAATGGAAACAAAAGATGCGTGCCTATAAAAATATCGTTTTTTTTTCTTTTCTTCCAATTAAATTTTTCATTTTCCGATGAAAATTAAATAAAAATACACTGCACCTAAGCTAGGAAAAATAATAAGAGGAAAATTCAATAAAGCATTAAATTGTCTTCCAATATTTTCATAAACTATCTTAAGAATTTCTAATGAAAGAAAAATGCGATTAACAACCAGTATTTTCCTTGCCTGTGTTTGAGGGGGGGGGGGTGGAGAGAAGATAAACGAAAGGTGTTATAATAATTTTCGCTATCTTACAAAGTATTTGTCTTACCCGAATGAAAAACTTACCACTCCCGAAAAATAATTTTAATAAAAAGGCGAACTGAAAAAGGAACATTCGATTAAGTAATGAACAAGCATTTGAAAAAAGAGCTATCTTGGTAAGGGCTTGAATGAGTATCAGGTGATTCAATTTAAAGGGCTGAGAAATGAGTGTCAGAATTGGAGTCGCGGAGTAGAAGTCGCATGAATTTTGTTGTGAAGGTTTTAAAATCAGAGGAGTCGAAAATTTTGAATTCTAAGATTTGTAACCGATCATTTTCCCTCGAGTACGCAAATGCTGCCAGTGCTATGGAGTCAATCCGAGTGAAGATTGAGTCGAACTGATTTTGGGGTAGAGTCAGATTCAAACGTTCTAAAATTCCCGGAGTCGGAGACTCAGCAAGCAAGCAGCCTTGTAATTTTACTTGTTATGTCAATAATATCCTATATAGCTCACGAAAAATGTAAAAAAAAAAGACAACATGAGCATGATACAATTATTTTTAAATGTTTCAGAAGGGCTTTTAAAAATAGAGCATCATTTTTGAAGACGTTTTTTAAATTATTTTGACTTAACAAATAAAAAAGATAAAAAAAGAGAAAGTAAAAAAAAAAAAGAAAATATTTTATTTTGCAAAAATATATGTAACATAGACACAGACGCAAAGCTTCAACAGAAGAAAAGGTGCTTAAAAGTAATGAAAATAGTAGAAACTCAAACTGGATAATGGTAAAAAGTATAGATTCGTATACCCATATAAATGTCGAAAAACTGAAACAAGCGCGAATTGACAGATGAATAGTTAATTAGTATTTTATCAAAATCAACTCAATACAAAAGCAATCAAAGATGAACAGTTAATAATCGATAAAAGAAAACGAAATCAACGTAAAGAAAGCACTGACTGTCAAGAAAAATAACAAACTTCCCTCATCTTTAACCTCAACAACTTTTTTTCTGTCACTCTTATTAAAGCACACTTGTATTTTACTGATTGTTTAGCAAAAAAAAATCATTTTTAACTTAAGCAAATAAATAAATAAATAAAATATTTTGAAAGTAAGAGAATTGAAAGATTATTAAGGTTACGAAACAGTACCTGAAAATTACATACACGCACACACATTTTATGTATATACAGGGTGTTCCGTTTTAACTTGCAAGACCTTTATTTTCTCAACCTTTAGTCCTAGATGTATACTTCCAGTTGCAAAAATGTTCAAAATTAGATGCAGGGTTAAGATATTGAAATGCGCGGGAAGTTTGAAGCAAAAATAAAAAAAGAGCCAAAACACACAAAGTTTAACTTTTTGTACGGGCCCCCAGGTCCTTTAGCTAATATTTAGAGAAATAATCTCCATTGAAAACTATTACTGATACAAAAAACTTGACATTTGTGCGACCAAAAATCAAGGAGATATTACAGTTTAAAGCTTGAAGGGACTATACAAAAGATGAGATTGGAACCCATCGCCCTTTCGGAAAATTGTCAGGTTGTCGAAATAAAAAAACAAAGTATTTATATTTTTCTTTGCTATTCAAAAACAAATGCAAAAAATATGCCATGATATGCAAAAACACGCTATAAAACCTAAATCAGTTTGAAAAATCACACTATATGCACACATATAATTTTAAAATCTTGTTATAACCGCTATATTTTCCCCCAAAAAGTGTTATTGATGGCGAGTGTAAAGTGGTGTAAGTGACAAAACTCTGCGTTTCATATCTCGATGAATATTAGTCGTACTAAAGTCTAACTTTTTCTGTTGGAATGATTGTTCTATGGATAACATTTCACTAAATATAAGTAAGGAGACCTGGGATCAGTATAAAAAGTTAAGTTTGGTATTTTTTGACTTATTTTTTATTTTTGCTTCAAACTTTCAGTATTTTATCTCTGCATCTGATTCTGAACATTTTTGCAATGGGGTTGTTTCCTTCAGTCAAAAGAACTACTTTTAAACACAGAAACTGATAGAATAAGCAAAAAAAAAAAAAAAAAACATGGACCCAGAAAATACTTTCATTTTCCCAACAGGTACTTTTTAATAAAATTTTTAAAATGTCAGTTTTTCAAACAAGGCGTGATCTTTATGACGTCAGAATTGATGTCCTCTGGCGCATCTTTCACCGCGTTTCCACGTTATGATAATCAAGAAGCGAATTAAAATTGCTCTCTACGCTTGCTATCAATATCGTTGCCAGTACAGGTGAGTAAAGAAGCGAATTAAATATTGCGCTCTTCTGAATGGCAACAGTGAATGACATTTCATCATTTGTGATGTTATCGGCAGAAGCGTAAACTATGAAAGCGCACCGATTTAAGTAATTTTTTAAAAATATTAAACTTAGTCAAAGTATTAAAAAAAGGGTCAGATCCTATGTTTTTAAGCATGGTCTTCCAAAAAAAAAAAAAAATTAAAATTTTGGAAACGACCCCATTGGAAGTATTTATCAATTACTAACGGTTGCGAAAATAAAAGGTTTTGCAGGTTAAAACGGAACACCCAATACATGAAAATTGCGAGCAAGAATTCTCAATTTTTTGCTCAACGTAATTCGCAAGATGAACTTTTTATAACGCTCCAAGTACCTACAAATAATCGGTGATGTAAATTATTTCTCGAAATGAGTGCAAGGCCTAAGTTGTTGTCATCGTCAAAAAAAAGAAACCTAATGTGTTTTTTCTTCGCCCAAGAAAGTAAGAGGGGAAAAAGGGCATCCGATGTGATTTGCCTTGATGCCCTCAAGCGTAGCTTATCCAATCTGACAAGCAGCCGAAAATGTCATGGCGGCAAACTAAGAAAAAGATTCGAACTTTCACGAAGCTCAGGATTGATTTATTTACCATTTCAAGTTCCCGAAGGGCGTACAGAGAATCTACTATCTTAAAAATGTCACACGTCTGTTCTCAAATTTTTCCAAACAAAATTTTCGAGAACTTTCCAACAAAGAGTTCCATTCTAAAACACCCCAAGAATGAATCTTATTCTAACTGACGAAAAACGGCATAAAAAATGTTTAGGAAAGAACTGAAACGTAAAGTCAGTATAGTATCTTCTTTTGTGAAAACGATTTCTGTCGCACAAAACCGATCTTTAGAGGAATGAATAAGTGTCGAATGATAAAAATGTATTTAGCATATTTTCTTTTGCTCGCTTTTTTTTAATGGTGGGTTTGAGTTTACTGAAAATGAAAATAATTCGCCCCAAATTTAATTCTTAATTAAAAAATTCACTTACCATAATCTCATCTTATTAAACACTTCTAAATGTAGTGGGGCGGCGAAATAAGTGAGAAAATCCTTTGATTTTCAGTCATGTAGAAATATCTTTTTTAAGTTAACATAGTAAATGCAGTAGTCTCTGCTTAATGTGATTGCGGTGTATATTATCAATTGCTTATTATAAAATTGACTCGGTCCGGATTTTTTCTGTTCATGTTTAGGCAAAAATTATCGCTTTATGTGATCATATATTATTTAATAGTATCAGCTTTTAGTTCAATGGGTTAGATTTCTGTTGAGACTATTAGAAACTGCTTTGCCAACTCAAGATTGTTAAAAAGACGTTGATGATTTTTTTAACACCAGAAAGACGGAGGACCTGTGTGGCCCTTCGCGTAGTTTGCTGTACAATAATTCTAACAATATACAACAGATCTTGATCAAACTTTTTTTGAGTTTTCATTGTATGACACAATATGAATGCTTACTTAATCATTTAGTCATTCGCCACATATTACTGTAAATAGTGATACTTATACCTAGAAAGACGAGAGGGTCTGCATTGGCCCCTACGTTATTTTACAACAATAAAACGTATTTTTCCTTGGTAAACTAACAGATGACGATTAGATTTTGAAATAATTTGCATATATATCACAGGCTAGTTAACTAATACTTCCTAAGTCAAGCGATGCTTTTCGGAAACCAGCACGAAATGCGTTTGCACTTATGCAAGGAGAAGTAGAAAAAAACATTAAGTAACATGTTTTTTTCATGTTACAACATGTTATAACATAACAACACAAAACATTATATATTTAAAAAAAATTCTCAAGATAATCACTTCGAAACTTTTTTTTTTCAATTTTTCCAAATAGTCACCAGCAACATTGATGCAGCTATTCTGTCATTTTGTCAGAACACCAATTTCATCTGCATAAAATTCTTTGGGTTGCTGTCTCAGCTGCAGAAGGACTTCATAACGACCTCATCATCTTCTAATTGATTGCCTCCAAGACGTTATTGCAGTGGACCAAATTTGGTTCAAATCGCTTGAAGCCAAGTCTGAGCTCAAAGGTGGATGTTGTAGCATTGAAGTCATCTTTAACTGATGGCGACAGCGTTCAACATAAAGATCTACTGTAAATGATATAGCAAACTTAAGAATTTTATGCAGGTGGAAATGGGGCTCTAAAAAAAACGATTGGACAAATATTACATTAACGATGCTGGAAATTATGTAAAAAATAAAAAGTTTTCAAGTGAGTAACATGGTAAATTATTTTAATATTATCATTGGTGACTTAGTTAATCACTTATCCTCGTACAAAAACGTAATTGAGAACGAGGTAGTCATCCTTCATCATCGTGGCTTTAAAATTAATGCTACATTATATGAAATTGTGCTATTTCTTAATTTTACAATTGAATTTTCTATAAATATTTTATACAAAATTCTGCCATTTAAAAATTAATTTATAAAGTCGACTTTTATTAGCTACATTATTAGCAATTAGCGATAAGTTTTTTCAGTACTAAGAACCCAAAATCAACTTATATTTTATTGTTAAACCAAAAAAAAGTGAAAATGCTGAATAAAATCATAACTAAAATAAAAAAAAAAAACATTATATTTGAGGCGATATCTAAGAGAACTAAGTCAGATAAAGAACTGGGTAGATTTTTTTTTAGTCAATTCTTAAGCCGGGCTGATGAGTGCTAATAAGCACGAAACAGCAGTCCTCGGTCTGAGTTGGCGGTGTCTTTCGTGTATTTCTGCCTTAGCCCTGGCTACAGAGCGGTAAATTGCTGAAAATACCATTCCTTGTCTTCTATCTTCGAGTTGAACCGAACCATTGCCTCGGTCACCCGTCTGGTCAGTGCTAATTCTATATTAGCTACCAGTTTGTTTGGCACTCTTGGTTTCCTTAAGAGGTTTTCCACCTCCAGCTCAGTCAATTCCTAAGCCAGGCTGATGAGTGCTAATAAGCACGAAACTGCAGTCCTCGGCTGGAATGACTGAGTTGGCGGTGTCTTTCATGTAGGTAAGGAGAGTCTAAATATAAAAGAATAAAGTGCCCATAAAAAAACTAAACTGAATAAAATTATAGTATAAATCAAAATTAAGATGCTACATAAAACATAACAATATCAAGGATGCATTTTTGTTTGAAGCTACATTCGGCGGTAGAAATATAAAGCGACCTAATCTCTAGCATTAGAATAGCATGAGAAAAAAATTAAACAAAACAATTAAAAAAAAAGCATTGACTCGTCTCAAATATCCCGAAATGCAAATACACCGGATCACAAATCCTATGAATGCTATTGAATTGCAAAAGATAGCAGTTTAAGGTCTGCAAAATGCAAGCTGAGAAGCAATTAATTTCATTCTCAACTATTTGCTGAAAGATAAAATAGAAATTGTTTCTTTTTCCTTTATACTTTTTGAACGAAATAATTACAAAGAACATAATGAGTTTTGCGATTTTTGCTGCAACAGTTTCTTGAAGTCTAGGTCTTATCATAATGACAATGGCAACGTAGAAGATTATTTTTCCATTAATGTTTCAGTTTAGAGTCTAGAAGTTTTATCGGTACAGTGAGTATATTTGTAAATGAATGAGACGTTATTGTTTGAAAGAAAAGACAATTTTAGAGTGAGAATACTGAACATTTTCTTTTTACTCCTCTAAATGAACAAATAAAAAATTAGTTCTATTGGAATGTTGAATGGAAATTATCATTAATGTGCAGTTTTTGAACTTTGCAAAGTTTGCTTAGATTGGATTAGAAAAAAGCAATTTTTATAATTAATAGCATGGAAACACCAAAAGAGCTATTTCTTAGTAGTTTGGTTTTCATAGTGAAGAAAACTATTGTAAAAGTAATGCGTGAATTAACCAATATAAAATCTAATAGCAGGTAGCTCAAATGAAACAAGAAATAACGAAGATCAAGAAATGAATACCTTAACACATAAAAGTACCATATCACCCCGCATTATCCGGCATGCCGCAAAATTCGGGGGTCACCAGATTTTTAATAACACTTGCCTGGTCCTTTCGGCATGCCGGAAAAATCGAGGTTAGGAAAAAAATAATACTGACAAAAATGTATGTTCAGCTCAAACGTGAACATAAGTTTCGATACATATCTTATTAGTATTAATAAACAGTTTAATTTTGTAAAAATATTTACTAGGAATGTCATTTGATACTTTAAAAAGAAAAATATTGTTTATTAACAAATAATTTAATGAAATTAAATAAAAACTGAGTAAGAAAACATCTAAGACTAATCTGTAAGTTACCGCTTCTAAACCAGTATTAAAGAACTTACCATAGCTATTCAATAAATAAAAATTTAACTTAAAAGGAACCCAAAATAATTCATTAAAAAAAACATTGAACAAATCGCAGAAATGATGATCGCTTCTGAATGGATTACTTTATCGGCATATAATTAAATCCATTAATAATGAGCTACCAAAAATAACAAGCACATTTTATATGCAATGCACATTTTTTTGAAAGAAGGTTACTTTCGGGATTTATTAATTTTTTCCTTACACTGGTTTGCTTTCTGATTACTACTAAATGGGGAACTTTATTTTTGTTCTGTTGCAAAATAAACCTCGAATTATCCGGCATGCCGGAAAATTCGAATTTCCCGGCGTGCTGGTCAACCTCACTTTTTTCCGGCATGCCGGATAATACGGGGTAATACGGTATTGTAGTCAGTGGCGTAGCTACGCTTTCTGCCGCCCGGGGCGGTTCCTCAATTTGCCGCCCTTTTGATGGGAAATAGTTAATACGTTCAAGAGTCAAAAGTGTTTAAATAAAATTTTAATAAAGAAAAAAAATATAAAAAATTTTTCCTTCTTATTTCTCTTGCAGATGAAAAAAAAAAGAATTCAGAACTCCAACGAAAAATTACAAGAGTTAAGTCAAAATTCGGAATTTTAAGTAATTTTTTGTAACGGTTTATAGAAAGAGGCGTTTAAATCCCTCCTGATTTTTTTTTTCGATATTAAAATCAGTTTTATACTTTCTTTGGTGACGTTAGGAGAATTGGGAGTTCGCAAGGAAATTATCCGAAATTGAAGGCTTAAAAAAGCAATTTTAGGCTATCTTAGGATACGTGAAGACATCGGGGAAGGTTCAGCGGCGCTGTCCGGAAAACTTTTCAGCTAAACTGAAAAGCACGTAAATGTAGGCTGTATCTAGTGGTGTAAGGGCCTCTCCTAACTCCAACAAAAACTGGATTTTTCTCCCGAAATATTTTCAAACTTATAATCAATTTTAGTCTATTTTGATGACGTTAAAGAGAATATGGAACGTACGCGAGCTCTCGAGAAATTTTCCGATACCGGAGTTTTAAAAAACAGAATTGAAGGCTATCTTTAACGGCATAAGTTTCCAATTATTTCCAAAAACATTGGGAAATCAGATGGTTTTCCGTCTCCCCATGAAACTTTTTGAAAACGACGTACTAAAAACGTGACTTTAGCCGTTGTTTGACGGACAACGTCATGAGAGAGAGTTTGGAAAGGGGTTCTCCAGCCGAAATCTTTTTTGAAACTATTGCTCATTTTAAGCTCTTCATCACTGAGAAAAGAAGGCTTTGTGGTCTTCCCTAAGAAATGTCTAAAAACGAAATTTGGAGCCAAGTGTGAGTGTAATGACGTTAGGTTCGAGCACATTTGGGTCCCTACATAAAGAATTTTTTCTGAAATTTAAGTTTCAAAAATCCTACGTTAAGCTATTTTTTTAGACATTGGATGCGATGGGTATTTTAAAGTTCGAAGTTGATGTCCTTAATACACATATTAGACTATCTTTAACAACGTTAAAGGAAGTGTCAGAGCTTGACCGCCCTCAGGAATTTGTTGGTATTGAAATTTTAAACTCAATATTAGGCTAAAAAATGAGATGTAAAGAGATAGGGTGGGCGTTATCCTGTGGAAATGTTTCGAGACGCAAGGCCTAAAACTGCACTTTTTGGTGTTTGGTGACATTAAGGGATACGAAATCTCTTCCGGTTGCTCTTCCCGATAAAAGTGTAACACCGCACTCAGTCTGTAGCTTCAGAGGAAAAACAAACAATATATGCTGAGATGTCCACAAGAACAACACACGTTTTGTATTTGAGTAATTTTATAATTATATTCGTACCACAACCTTCGAATTAAAAAACCTTCCTTTTTTTAACTCAAAAAAAAAAAAAATCAAAAGCATGATTAACTTTTTGGGAAAACGGCATAATGTTTTTCGCATCAAAAGTGAAATTGCCGCCCCCCAAAAAGTGCCGTCCGGTGCGGACCGCCCCCTCCGCCCCTCCCTAGCTACGCCACTGATTGCAGTGCCTCTTACTAAACGTGTCTATTTTCCTTTATACCGACTCCGGTTTTATAGTAAAATATCTATATTTATCATTAAGGCAGGGCAGAAAATTATGAAAAAAACGCCTTTTTAACATATAAAACTAGTTTCAAACACCAAACTATGTGTTCCGCAAAAAGATTAATTGATCCATCGAAAGACGATGAAAAAGAATTTATCAATTTAGGATTTTCATTTGCTTGGATTTAAATTGCTGGGATTTATTTTCAGAAAATTTTAATCGCTAATGAGTTTTCCATTTGACACACTTTTAATTTCGCTGCTTTGTCTTCCATTTAAGCGCATAATTTTACTAAATTAAAGAACGGAATTGCAAAAAAAAAAAAAACTCCCAATAAATAATTTAAATTTTAAATACCGTAAAAGCACTTTTTTTGCGAAATTTTAATTTTTGCTAGCCTATAGTAATCGCAGAAGTTTAAGCCTCGCGAAATATTTCAATTTACTTAGGGTTCTGTTCCGATAAAATTCGTAAAATCCTCAATACCTTGATTTTCGCAAAAATAAGTGATTTTACAGCATTTAAAAATAAACAATAAATAAAGTATTCTACTAAAAAAAACTTTTCGTCATTTACAAAGTTAAAAGAAAAAAATAATCAAATAAAAAGTGTACCGAAATAAATATTTTTTCATAAAAAAAATGTTTGCAAATCTTTCTTTTAGGTAAAAAACTCTTCGCCACGATTTTTTGGTGTCAAAACATAAAACAAAAACATTTACACTTTAGAAAGGAAAAAATAATAGTAATAAAATTGCAGTTAAATAAGCAATTATTCCCCAACATAAAATTGTCTGCAGCTCTTCCTTTTAGGTAAAAAACAAAGCACTCCGATCTCCCTTTTTCTTTTGATATATTGGTTGTAGACGTCTGGTACTTGTACAGAATAAGACAGATACTACTTTTCTTCATATAATTCAATGTTAACAAGAAACCAGCAAAAAATGAAGCTATCTCCTTTCTTATACAGTGGTCTTCAATTTTCTAATGTAAATGCAAAAGATGTAGAATTTAGAAAGCAAAGTAAATTACTTTTTATTTTCAATGACATTAAAAGTATAAACACTATATATGAAAGCAATTTAATATCAAAATGATGAACGCATTTTTACCGCATGAAAAGTTTTAAATGGAAAAAATGGTAAATAGATGTATAGACCCAGCCAAACTCGCTTCAACAAGCGTGAAGTGACCGCGATATTTGCTTGTTATAAACGAGTCCTCGTAAAAAACAAGTTTGTGCAAAATAAAATAAAAATTAATTCCTACTTGCTAAATTGCTCTTATTTTCTATACATTTCTATACAGCACGGAGAATTTGGTTAATGATTTGAACCGTCTTTTTGTTTCTTTCTAGTGATGTTTTTGTTTTTGAGGAACACTCATCGCCTAAAAAAATTCCCTAGCCGCATCCCCTAGCTTCAAAAAAAGCTTTTTGCACATCAAAAGGCATTACGTTAAGGGTAGTTCCAGCTTCAAATTCATCAAATATTTCGTCTTAGTCATAGCTTCCAATACTTTTCTCATCTGCATTAACTCGAATTTGAACTACAGTATCATTGGAAGTGATAACACGGGCATGAACTTGATATTTGCTATTTTCAAATGTTTTTACTCCATAAATTAAAAAAAGGGACACTTGTTCGCGGGCCTTATGACTCGCCACAGCCTTTCAGTTGACTTCAAAACGTTTAAAAAATCTAAGAAAGAATAAACTGAGATGGAAGATTTAAAAAAAAAAAAAAAAAAAAACACACACACACACACAAAAATATTGCTCATTTTAACCAACCAAATATGACTCATTTTATCGTTAAATTCGGGTCCTTGTTGAATAATTCGTTATAAACGAGTTATATAAGTAATTAATGCTAAAATTCTAGTTGAATAAAGTACACAATCCAAACCAGAAATTGATAAGAAATAATGGAAGATTTTCTCGCTGGACATAAGTACTTGAAAACTGACTAAAAAAAAAAAGAAAAGAAAAGAGAGTCAATATTTTTTTAAAGTTTTAATAGCTAACCATATTTTTTAGATTAGTTTCTTAAAAAAAATTCTGAAACAGTTTTCAAATCGCAAACATTCTAGTTTTGTTGTGAAACTAATCGCTTATATATTCAGTTAAATTGACAATATTAGAAAAATGCCAATAGTAACAAAAACAAACACTAAGGAAAAAATCAAATATCAGCATGAAAACGGAAATCTATGAAGGAAAAAATGAAAAAGACTTGCTTCTTTCTCATTGAAGTTGAAGATCGAGTAACAGTAAAGAAATCTTTGAGTTAACTTGGATAAGTCTGCGCATTTTGGCTTCAAATATCCTCCTTTCATAAACAGCTCAGTTAGAATTTTACTGTGGGAAGTATTTTGTGTAAATTACTCTAAGAAATAATAATGATGTATCCCAACACAAATAGAAAAATACTAGGATTAGAATCATAATTGTTATGAATAAAGAAAGATGATGCATAATGCTTCAAAGTGAAAGTAGACATACAAAAAGAAATAAATTGGAAAAACATGTTTAACACAAAAATAATTATTCAACTAACAGTGACTTTAACAGGGCAATTCAAAGTAAATGTTACCTTTTATCAACTGGATTAGAAATTTTGGTGGACCCCACACAACCCATTTCTGGTAAAATGAGCATTAGGGTGGTTCAAAATAAACTTTTTTTGCGCAAGAGGCCCACCTCCTATTTTTTGGAAATACTAATAGCACAATGCTGTAAACGTTTTAGCTTCCTACTCCAATTTTAGGAGGGAGCTCAATGACACCCATAATTTTAACATCAGCCGTTTTTAAGGAAATGCTACAGGTAATTTAGAGATCAGAAATATTTTGAAATTTCTCAGCAGTTTTTAGTTGCAATTTACATTTCCATCACATTATATATGCACATTACTAAAGTAGTTCATAATATGTAATATTTTATCTGATAATTATTTACATAATGAATGGCAATATTAATAACAGAATTGAAACAAGAATTATGACTCTTCTGTCGTCTTACAACCAACTGAAAATCATTTTGAAGGAAAGCATTAAATTTTGCATGACAATATTTATTTTAAATAATTTTATTATACATTTTTTAAATTCTACCTCTGGTAATACACATATCTTTGATAGACGATTTTAATTTATGATTTTATTGTGTTATTAGTAGGAAGAATTTGAGTCAGCTCAGATGCTTTCTCTTTTGTGCAGAATTTTTAGAAGTGCGAGTTCTAAAACAGTCAATTCTTTAAAACCATTAAGATCATGATATACATGAAAGTGAAAAATTACTTAGCAATGGAAAGGTATCTTTAAAAGTTTAAATAATTAAGATTTTAAAAGTTCATCGTTAAGTTTTAAAAAACAAATCCATTCCACTGAAAAACTATTCAAAATCATTTCTTTCCATTTAAATATCATTTAACAATGGAAAGTCATTTTAAACGTTAAAATAACCATGAAATAAAAAATTTCAGCGGGAAGTTTTAACAAATGTTTATTCTGATAAAAGTAATGACAATGGTTAAGGAGGATATTGCGGAATTTTGCAAATGTGTAGCGGCTATTATTCAATCCTTAAACAACCAATTCAAAAGCAGTTACACACACAGATTTAAGAACACAGATTTTCTTTTTAATTTTCAAGGTAAAACTTTAATCATAAGAATCTTCAATTGTTAAGTTTACAAATAAAGACTATTTTAACAGCGAGACGTAAACATACAGAACAAAGACATAAGCGTAATGCTAATACGTTATTACAAATTAAACATGTATTAAATCGACTTTTAAAAGAAAAACCTTTAATGAAAATCATTTCGTAAGAATTATTTTACAAAATATAATTGTTCTAATTATTACTACAACTGCAGTTACATTTTATTTGTAAACGTCAACTAAAAGTCGTATTTTTATATAAAAAGAGTAAAAGCTCCAGCAGTCGGCCATTTAAAAGATCATTTGTTGAGTTTTGTTAACCTATAAATTTTAGCTATCAATGCAACAACAAAAACAATATAAACCTTTAGGCTGTACTTTTCTAATAATGATTCACTAACTTGTTTCAGAAATAAAAGCATTTTTATTATAAACACTAACCTATTGTTAATGCGAGAAAAAGCTACAGTAGTCGGTCATAGAAACCCAGTGCTCGGTCATGCATGAGCCCGTAGTCAGCCGTTTCATTTTCGTTACGCTTATGAGGTGTAAGTTAATAAATTTGAACGAAATTAAATGCGCGACTTACAGCACAGCAATGTACTTAAAAAATTAATTATTCCAGCAATTACGAAAGAGTTTTGCGTTCTAGATGCCTTCATAGCGTTTATCTTTATATTATCTTCTAAACTGCAATCAGTTTGAATATGCATTTTATGCAATATTTTAAAAATTATTTATCTTTTTTTTTACATCCACGAGTTCATTCCTTGGTATTGAATACTAGGTTCCATGTAACTCGAAAGCACGTACTGCCAAGGCTTATTGCAAATCTTTTCTTATTTTTCTGTAAGTGTTTTTAACTGAAAAACTGGTAATCCGCTTCTTGTTTATTTATTTAATTTGAAAAATAAAAGTTAAACCGCACCGTTTAATCTGACTCAAACTTACTTTTCTTGAAATGACTTTTTAAAAGGTATTTTTAATTATTTATTACCCTTATATTTTCGATATTTTAGATTCAGAGGATTTCGAGTTAAAAAATTTTACGGTAAGCAGTAATAATCATGCAGTAACGCGAAACATTTTGATGTAAAAAGAAAGTGTGATACGCAACATTGACATTTGCTGTAGCTTACATTGTTTTCTTTTTATCGACGATGATGCCCAGAAAAAGAAACAGAAATTTTTGGAAAGCCAAATATCTTCCGTAAATGTCAATTGCAACAAACATATTACTTTATTCTGAATCTTAAAAAAAAAAAAAAATCATCAAAACTTAGCCAAGAATTTAACTAATGCATAATAAAACAACTTATTTTAATACAGAGGGATATTGCAAACAAAGTTTTGTCATTCATATTTACAGAAAAAAAAAAATGGAAAAAAGTGTGAGCAGAGAATGCTCATATCATTTTCTGTCATCTAATTCGAGCTCAAGTGTGATACATTAAAAACAATATAAACTTTCATTAGTTAATAAGGTTTAATGTTCTTTCATTCATTTGAACAAAAATACATAATTCATGAAATTCAAACGCTTATTGGCTATAAACTACTTACGAGCAAGGAAAAGTATACCTCAAATATCAAAAACAGGAAAGAATTACATGGATGTAATGCAAATAAGTTTAAAACGATACGTTCATCGCATAAACGGATGAAACACAGACAAAATTTTTATGGGTCCCAAAACAAAGAGATCTTTTAAGACCTCAACATCATCCTTGGTTACTTTGTTTTAAAAAAGATTAGAACGTTTCGGCCCCCAGAATACAGAATTACACTTTTAAATTTTATAAAAACGGACTAAAATTCGAGTAGAAATTTATCTGAAATGCCACACAGAAAGAGGAAGGCCTTTTATATTTTCCAAGTTGCGAGATTAGCTAAAAGGAAATGATGTCTACCCATAATTTTCCTTTTATTTTCTCAGTAAATGTGGCTTTGTTCGTAAAAAGTCTTTCCGTATCAAAATGGAGAAAAAATGAAGATTCATAGTACAACTGAAAAAATTCAGTTAAAAAAGTCAAGGCAATATTTTTTCATTATTCCGTCTGTTTTTTTTTTTTTTTTTTTTTTTTTTTAAGCAATCCTACTAAATTAAAATATATTCAATAAGAAATCTAATAGTTCTTAATAATACAGAAAAGGCTACTTTGCAATCTCCCTATCCAAACTTTGTAAGTAATATAGTAAATAATAAGATCAGTTATTAATATAATTATAACGCTATAACTCCTAGAAGCGAGCCCGAGTGTACTCGGGCTGGTATATGGAGTTTAACATTGAATGGACGTGGTCCTGCCGCTAAGACGGTAATTAAACAGAATATCCCTGATACTACAGCATGAACTATTCTTGGGGCACACCCAGTAATGCTGTGATTAGGATCTGCGCAGCCTTCACAATGCTTCCAGGTTAGGTTTGCCCCAACTATAGTTTCAACAACAGCACTTACAGCTGTAAGGTATGCTTCTGCCGAAAGCATAAACACCCCGTTACGTTCGTTGAGCTACGAATATTTTGTTTAAAAATTATTTAGAAGAACTAAAAATTATAATGAGTTCATGGTGAGCTATTTTCCTGTGAACATTCTAGAATGCACATAGCCTCAGAAAAATATGAATGTTTCGTTCCTGTTGCCTTAAAAACCGTGTTGTTCAAGAATACGAGAACGGAATTCCGTTTCAAGTGGAATAATCACAATACCAGAGTAGAAAGTCAAGAAACAGAACGTCAAAAATCGGAGATGCCAAAAATACGATCGTCAAAAATCAGAAAAAAATTGGTACAAATCCGAACGAAGCCGAAAATCAGTGATTATTTAAATGAGTCTGTTTTTCCTTACATAAATTAATTTAACGAAATAGATGTGAAGTCGGTGTATTTTTCAGAAATTCATTCAATTTCTGTTGTGTAATTACTGTATAATAGTTCCTCACACAAAACAAAGAACCCTGTAAATGTCATTTTTTTCCTTTATTTTCAGTAAACAGTGAGGTTAATTTTTGCTAAATTGTGTTTAATAATGAAATTACATATTGTAGCGTTAAGTACTGTATTATATCGTCGCTAAAAAGACGAATGGGCGTATCTCAAAAAGAAAAAAAAAAGGAAAAATGAGTTATGACTACCACAGAAATGTCCAAAGTCGATTTTACAATATGATCAATGAGCCTACCTCTACAATAAATAAAAAAAAAGTACAGTCCCTCACAGCAATAAACTGAAAATCTTTTAATCGGTTTTCTTCAAAATGCTTAAAAGTAAGATACGTCCATTCGTCTTTTTAGCTACGATATGTTATGTACTGTACATACATATTATGTACCCACTTTATTTAAATTGAATGACTATTTTTTAATTTAACAGCTCATTCCGGGTTATTTTCGAATATCCGAACCACCGATGATCCCGTTTTAATTCTGGGTTATGACGTTCCACTGATTAATGGGTTCCCATATAGGGGGGCAAGAGGGGACCAACCCCCTCCTCCCTTAGAAATTAGAACTTCCTTGCTTTTAGTACTTTTTTCTTTGCAAAAATGTAAAAACATTTCTTATCCAGCCATTTATGAATAAGTTATCAAAAATGTCAAACTTTAATAACTCTAGTACTGAAATCGGTTTCGATGGGAAAAATATCCTGCTAAACCACGGGGAAAATATCTCAGCCCCCCCCCCCCCCTCTTAAAATTTGCATGCCCATGGTGAATGTTTCTTTAATAAATATATTAATGTTTTCTAAGTGTAAAAAAAAATAATTATCCAATAGGAAATACAGTTGGCTCTCCGTTTAACAACTTTCAAGGGACCACAAAAAAGCGTCCTTGAATAGAATTCTTTTAACACTACAGCGGACCATCTCGGACCGTTAAAAGTCGTCGTTAAATAGAGAAAGTCGTTAAATAGAGCGTCGTTAAACAGAGAGCCAACTGTATAGCCATATACAACGATTTAGTTTACTCACAGTAGAGTTAAGTGAAGGGAATTTCACAAAGATACGTAAACATCAAATAAAACTGCACAAGCAATAGACAACATTGGATATCAATAGGAAAGAGGATATTGGGAAAAGAGACGTTCTTCTTTCTAAAGAAAACAACTAACAAGGTCTCAAAAGACAAAAGATGATACTTCTCATGAGTTGCTATTGTTACTCTTCCCTACAAATATTTCAGAGAATAGGGTCTATATAATCTTTCGGACGTACCTAATTATGTTTGATAAGTTAGGGTGCTTCATACAGAATGTCTCATTGACAAGATTATAATGAAATTGCCAATTATGAACAATGAGTTGTTATATGACTGAAACATATTGTTTTGCTATAAAACTTGTGTGTTTAGGATAGAATTGTTTCAAGGGATTTAATAAAGTGACTGTAAGTTTTAGAAAAGAAGAAGAAAATAAATGAGAGAAAAATAGAAACGTGAAACAAAACAAATACGTTGATGTTTTTCTTTTTTTGTGCATGAGACAAAAATAAAATTTTAAGCTGTGTAAAAATGAACGATTTTTCTTGGGCGGACAAAGACGCACAATTTTTATCGTTTTTTTTTTAGGAAAAAAAATTATTAATCTTAATTACTTACCAATGTAGAAACAAAATAAAGAAACATTTCTGTACTTACCTAGAAAAAAAAAAAGAATTATTTTAAAAGAAAACGTAGAACACAGATTAGTGCAATTACTAAAGCAAAACATAAACGCATCAATAATGCCGAGGGCAGGTAAATGGCAGTATCTGCAGAAATGAGCTTATCGGTGTATTTGAACAACCGCGTTTTGGATTCAATACTAACAATAGGAAAATGCTGGAATTTGTCGGGGGTTTTTTCGCAGATTTTTTTTTTAGTGAAAATCAAATTAGCAAGCCTGTATGTATGATTATAAGTACAATAAATAGCAAAACTACTGAAAAAGAAAAAAAAAAAACGAAAAATTGCACTTACTGCCTTTTACTTGCCCAAGACAGTACATACACTTCTATGCTTAGATAAATGTAACTTGAAAAGGCTCCAATGTATTTCAAGATAACATATTAGCATATTCATTGTTTTTCATTTTTAATGGCATTGAAAATAAAGTACTAAAAACAATGCACAACTTATGAGTGAGATCTTTAATTTCGAATAGCATACATTATCATTAGGGTTGGTAAGTTTTTGCTGAGGGTTAAGGAAAAAACATAGAAAACCGTTCTGGCAAAGATATATTTATCATTGCCAAGTACATTGATTGAGTAGAAACAATATTGGGGATAATAGGAAGGGTAAATAACAATGAACTAACTCAATGGCTTTGGTTTTAAAGTTTCTGACTACTACACAATAGTCATAATTGCTAAACAAAATCAATAGTTATTATTATCAATTATCTTATTCTTATTTTGTTAAATGCAGTGTATTTCAGTAACCAATTTAAAAATATTGGCTCCAAATTTGTAACATTGTCATCAATTTATTGTTTTTATTGTTTTTTGATTTCTAACATGAAAGAAACACACAAACTACACGTACAGTAAAAAATGGCTTCAACGATACTGTTGGGACATAAAAAAATATCGTAATAGACAGGTTATCGTTATAGACAGTTTGATTATTCATGCTGACATTTTTTGGGGCCAAAAAAAAAAAAAATGTTATAGACAGTATCGTTGTACACAAGTTTCACAGTATCAGATTCACGGGCTGGATGTGGTCCGCGGACGTTGGTTGGACGCCACTTGTGCAATCAATGATATAAAGGAGCTTAAATTTTTAGATTCGGTGTTCATGTTTCATTTATTTTTTTGTTGTAACACTCTAACAAAGCGTAAACTAAAAAGTAGCGTGTAACATAATAAAAATCTACGATGCTTACTTTTCTTTTGTTAAAGTCACGATTGAATAGATTTAGTTCTGTTTGAAGGACAAAAAGAATATATAGGTACTACGCCCTAAATCGTAAAGAACAAACTAATGACTCATTTAGTGAAGCGTAAAATAAATACCTACAGTTATAGTACATGATAGCAACTTAACAACTACAGTTTAATCCGCTTAGCACAAATGATGGCAATACATAAAAAAAGAAAAAAAAAATCCGTAAGTTATACTGGTAATTGCGGCTCTCAACAGGGAGACCCGAGTAATTGGCAAAAAATAATAAAACAGAAAAAATACGAACATTTGTCGTATTAGAACGTATAATATTTTAATATTATCTTTAAAATAAAAATAAATTCTACAACTCAACTTAAAAAGAACAATAAATGATATATTTTTTCCGAATTCATACTGCGTCATTCTGTAACAAACATTTTGAAAATAAAATAAATCATTACATTTAATCTGGAAATATTTTAACGAAGTCTAAGAAGTACAGCTTCTGTGATTAGCGAGGCACTAGGAATTCAACTGTCAACAAACAAGATGTGTCTATTTTTAAAATTTTCACTCGGTAACATTATTAACGATTAAAAAAAAGTTTTTTTTTTCTTTAAGTCGCAGACTGAGTATCAATTTTAGAATCATTTTTCACTTGTTTTGTAACTACTTATATCTTTCTATTAATAAATTGTTTTTTTTTTTAAGTTTTAACTATCCACTCTGTTACACGAAGTGGTCAAACATCTTTTCAACTTTTTATAAATTACTCCCTCAACAAACAAACCATTAATGCAGTATTAAAACAATTAAACGGAGAGTCAGCGAATAAAATATTATTGCTACCAACATTGAAAGCTGAAATTTAAGGAAACTTATATGTAAGGTTTAGGAGACTTTGTGCATAAATGAGCTTAACTACAAAAAATTGAGTGTTAAAGGGATTTTTTAAATATATAAGCAGAAATTTCTTAAATTTAGCCTGTATAGAATTCGAATTTCGTTGTTCAGATATCCAGCAGGACCCGAAATTCGGTGTTCGGGTATCCGAACCCGAAATTCGGAGATTGAGACTACACCTTTTTGAGCTTACAAAATCTATAACTTGAAGGGTTTTTTTTTTAAGTTTTAAAATAGACATACGTTTGTTTTCTCTTATAAGTGATGATCGATATTCCTTGCCGCAGGAAAAGAATTAGGAAGTTCAGAGCATAATCAAATCATTTTCCTTACATTTTTTGACAAGGTCATTTTTAAAGGAGGAAAATGAAATAACATCTTTAAAATTTATCGGACCTTCAAAACTTTTACTCGTGAATGAAAACGGTTTGCTTTTATCAACACGATCGTTTTCCTGTAGGGCATTTTCCTGAAGTTTCAATCTCTGGAAGAACCAACATAAAGGAACTTCGTTGTTGAAAGTTCGGGACAGATTTATTTTATTAGGCAGTTCGGGATAAAACATTAAAATTTGGGAGTCTCCAAAACAAATCGGGAAAGTTGGCATGTGGGTCAATCCATTTGAAATCACCCAAAAAGAATAAAAATTTTTGTGCATATTTTCTATTGCATGAATTTAATTTATTAAAGAAGGGGAACTCTTGTTGCAGTTAAATGTTTGGAAGTTGGAGCTTTTCTATGAATTAATTTTTAACTTTGTGTACGTGTATTGCAATATTTGGCCAACTTTGATGCGCTGTAACTCTGATACCAGTTGAATCTCAGTCCTCAAATTGTAATCATAGGTTCATAATATAAAAAGGTGCTACCTGTATTAATTTCATTATTTTTCACTCAGTCCCATTTGAAATATTTCACTTTAAACTTTGCGAAAATGAAATATTTGACCAACTTTAATGCCCAATAACTCTAGTACCAGTTGAGTCTCAGTCATCAAATTGTTATGATACTTCCATGTCATAAAAAGGTTTTACCTGTATCATTTTTTTTCAATAAGTCCCTTTTGAGATATTTGACTTAGTTCTCAAGCTTAAAACTTCTACCACAAGTAGTCCTATATTATATCTGCACAAGAAAAAAAAAGCTGAGGCTCTCATCCTTTTACTAATTTTGCAGGACTGAAGCTCGTATTTTATGCTAATTTTCAGTTTTTAGTTGTGAAATTTTTTTCTTCACTTTTCTCACCATTTAAATAATACTTTGTAAGCAAATCATATCTAGGGCATCAATCTGATTATGTAGGATTTTGTTTAGACTTGATTGCTGTAAAATTATACGGAAAACTTGTTTTTGGTCCAAAAACGGCTACTAAGCAAGCATAAAATGGCTCGTTAAAAAAAAAAAAAGAAAAGTATGAGCCTAAAAAATTTTCTTTCAATACTTTTTAACTCGCTTAGTTGTGAGAAATACCAAGTTAAAAAATTAGAAAATCAAAAATGTCGAGCAACACGGCCTGGGTGATTTCTACTGGATTGACCCATCTACTAAATATGATTAATTGCCGAAGGGTATTAAAATTTATAAACAAACTTCAAACGTGTCGAACATGATTTGTATTTTTTTCGCGAAAAGGACCTACATAAAAAAATTCATGAATTCAGGAAATAAATTGAAAAATTTAATGTTATGCTTTTAATTGATGCTGCATAATTTTAAGGTCTTGAACTCTGTAAAACTTCATTAATCTTCCCTTCGTTCCCTGCTACAACAGAAAAGGATCCGAATACTACCAGTAAAAGAATTCTCCCAGAGAAAGGTGAAGATAATAGCTAATTCGTATTCGATGTAGCTACAACAACTCAGTGAATTAAACTTTATGGCTCATTTCGAGCGAAGCAAGACGTTCTTTTCGCAACTTCCGAATGAGAATAGATAGGTTGATTTTACCTTTTCTCAGAGCACCGTACTACTTATCTCAAAATGTGCTAATTGCGATAAACTGCTTTAATAAATCTTGTTTTTCTCTCCCATCAGCACTTCTTTAAAGAATGTGGCCAAACACTGGAACAATACATTTCCATTAATTTGCAGCAAATTAAAAGATTTTTAAACAAAGGGTCACATTACTATTAGAACGCTTATTTATGTTCTTTTTTAACGTTTTATTTTAGTTGTAATGATTGCATATTTTCGATTTCAGGTGCGAAGGGCTGCATTTAATTTTTTTAGGTTTGGAAGTATACTGTAAAAAAATGTGTTATGTTGCACCAAAAGATAGTGTTAATTTGCTGGCAATAAAGAACGGTTTATTAACTTTACCATAGTTTGGTTTCTACATACAGGTATGTAAGTTTTAGTAAGTTTTGAGCATTTCTACACAAAGCTATGGCAACATTTATCACTGTTGTTTGTAGGTAACAAATTAGAACAATATTTTTGTGCAATACGCAACAACAAAAAAATTCAATATACTATTAAAACTGTCTTTGATATTGTGATCAACTATTTAATGTATGCAATCCGGCTTTTGCATGCCCGGTATCTACTAGATTATGCATTTACTAGTGGTACCCACTCGGCTTTGCCCGTAATAGAAAAATTAAAAGGTCTTTTGGTTCGCCTGTGTATTTACAAATAATGTATGATGAATTTTCTCGCCAATTGGCTTGTACCCATGTTACGGTTCCACGTTATGATAATTTCGTATCTCGCCAATTGTCTTGTGCCCTTGTTACGGTTCCACGTTATGATATTTTCGTAATTTACTCGTCCATCTTATGATATTTTTTTTCTTAAAATTGGAATAGAAAAAGAACCACATCGAATTTTCGAAAAAATCGCTTCGCAATGCACACCTCCATGCTACAAACTAACTTTGTGCCAAATTTCATGAAAATCGGCCAAACGGTCTAGGCGCTATGCGCGTCAGAGATCCAGACATCCAGACATCCTACAGACATCCAGAGATCCTCCGGACAGAGAGACCTTCAGCTTTATTATTAGTAAAGAAAATACATACGATAACGACCGGAGACATTTTTTAACGCCTCTACAACGCATTTCAAGCATTTAAAATTGAAAATGCGTCTCAAAGAATTAATCAAAACTAATTTCAAACTTTGTATTTGCCAGACATTTTGGACGTTAAAAAAATAAAATATCACCATCGAATAGCGTTAGTTCGTGCCAGCGTGGGGTGCGACATCATATTCACCAATACCAATGCATATTGGTTTAATTAAATCACGCGAACGATAAAGCAGAGTGCAGCACATTACAAATCTCCCATTTGTGATAAAAAACACTATTCTATCTCTCACAGTCAAATACTAGTTATAACACAATCTATTCGGCAGAATCTCACTCCTGCTGTTACAAACTCACCCCCTTCGACGGTATATTTAGAATGCACCGATTAATCTGCAGTTATCTGTTTTTGGCCATTTCTCACCAGTTAAACGGTCGATTTTTTTAAAATTAAAATAACTTCAAGTGTTCCCAGAACATAGATTTGAGTTTAACTAAATGCACAACTATATAGTGACAGCCACAGGCCGCCACTGAACAAGCGAAACTTAAAGTAAAAGGGCAAAAGAGTAGACTAGAATCTCATCAAAAACAACCCTGTTGTAAAAATTTCCCCGCCAAGAAAACCTTTAACTTTTCCGCACAAAAAAGAAAACATGCATCCTAAACCCAAAAACCCTCAGGATGGGGGGTTTTACCTCCTCCCACCTCACAAAAGGTGGGAGGAGGTTCTAATGGAAGTAGCTGTGATGAAAAAGGAGAAGAGGGAGGATGATAGTTTGGCAGATACTTGGCAGGCAAACTAGATTATTACGGACTAGATTATTAACTAGATTATTAACGCTGCTATTTATTCCCGCATGAATTGAAAATATATGAAATACGTGTGTGGATATCCATGCTTTGCAGTAATTTGTTAGCTGAAAAAGTTTTTGCAATTAAATTAAGCAAGACTTTTAGTGAACTTAGTCCGTGTAATCTTTTATTTTCATTCGTCTTTGGCGGTGGATTTACGTCTGTTGGCTGCTGACGTTTGGTTTCCTTGGCGGGGCGGGACACTCCCGCGTCCCGTGATAATTCAATGCTGTTAGTATTCTATCAGGCTACGGGGGAGTTGGTTTGCTTACAGATTTGGAATACTGGTGTGTGCTTATTTTAGAACTTCTCCTCTTTCAATCTTTTCAAAACAGAAAAGGGTTCATCCCAGATCGGGCATCAAATTTCTAGAGTCACATTATACATCTATCAGTCACATTAGATATCGATAAAGAACGTAGTTTGCAAAAACTTATAGTTAGTTGCAATTGTTTGGATGCTGTACGCGAAAACTTAAAAATGCATCGGAATGGATTTTAAATTTATTGATCACCAAAGTTTAAATTTCTTTTTTGGAAAAAAGGAGGCACATACAATTAATGTAACTTTTTTGTTGTGTTAATTTGTTGAAACAGAACACATTTTCGACATGACATTTTGGATTTTGGCTAGTGAATTTTTAATGATATTACGAAATTTAGTTTTACAAATGACCTCATCAACCAACAATAGTTAAGCACTTCAGCTCCCAAAACTCCTTCAGATGGTGGTGATATCTTTTAAATATTACATCACATGATAATATCAGTTCGTCAAAACATTCCCATGCCAAAAAGTCCGACAACACAACTACAATACACATAAGGGATTCATGCCATGAAACATTTATCCCTTTTAGCCAAAAAGACGTATAAAAGATTTCATGAGCGGAGTAAAAATGGACAGAGTGAATAAAGAGCCGAAAGAAATATGCGAATTTCTCCCCTTTCATTCTACATAGAAGCGTTCGAAGGGAGTGACAGCACTGACAAATGCCCGACTACTTCTGATGCATTTCAATTCATCTGTTTCTCACTTAGGTTTGATAGTAACAAGAATACATTTGGCTCGGATTTACATCCAGAGATGCCGCCTTGAGATAGCTGCACTATTTTAAATTCAGATGCATATGATGCTTGGCTTGAAGGAGGGGAAAAAACTATACTTTGTGGGATGCATTTTGAAAATAGGAGGAATTTCAGAAATCTGTCATATTTTGATGGGGCTAGTCTGAAAAATAGATCAGTTTTGCAATTTTTGCTTAAAAAAAATCAGAGCCGTTCCAAGTTGAAATATTGCCATGGCTCAAAGGTTGGAGAAAATAAGTGATAATTATTGATTTAAAATCTAAGTTTAACGCCCTTTCTTTCCACAATAGTGACACAATGTTAGTATTATGTCACGCTCTACTGTCTGTTTTCTTTAGCCGAAACCTCCCGCCAATTTGCGCATGCGTCAGGTCTGCTCTGATTTCATCAAATTAGGGGTGGAAACCCGGAAGTAGATGAAAAATAATGTGTTCAGCAGTTCTTCCAAAGTAGAGTCAAAGAGAGAAAAATGGCAAGTACGAGCGGAAAGTGCACATCCACAATCTATCGCCCCTTTTAAAAATACAATCGATCCAGAGTGCTAAATTTGGCTTTTGAGAACGGACAGCAGCTTACATAACTAATGCGTTGTGCGTATAAATGACATAACGAATTAAGGTTTTTATTAAAATATCACTATTGTGACAAAAAAATTTCCAACTTTAGGACTCCCGACTCCAACTCCTTTACCCCAAAATCAGTCCGACTTCGACTCTTTGACTCCTCATCCCTGAATAATACACAGATAAACAACGAACTGAGGTATCTTTATTTTATCCAACGACATCATTTGACTACGAAAAGACAATTTCTTATATTTATACACTTCTTGTAAGTTATTTGTTTATAAAGCAATATTGAAACTAGAAGGGAAACATCAGCGGATTTTATGTAAAACAAAGCAGTCATAGTGCAAACATATAATGGATAAAAGCTTCAAAGTTCAAATACAAAGTATAAGCCCGAGAATTTTAAAAGATATTATCTGCTTCTTTCTTTAACTCTATCTCAATCAAAGAAAACCAGAACTAATTAAATATGTCTCCACCTTGAATAAATTAAACACACGACACAAACTATCCAATCTTTTTGCTTCTTCAAATTGCCTCAAGACATAAATGACAAAGAAACCTAGTTAAGCATTTGAGAAAAAAGAATGAAAAGAAAGGAAAACAAATTAAATAAATCGTCAGAATCCTCAAAACACCCATTCAGCGACTCTCGTTTGTTAACTTAGGAAGTGTATTTTGAATTTTGTGGTTATTTAATTTGCCTTACCCTCCGGCTAATTAGCAAATGTGAACATTCATTGAGTTTAAGTCAACTATTTGCATTTGCAAGATTTGCTCTGTTAAAAGCTTTGGATGGTAAGGGAAAAAAATGCGCAGCACGACATTGCGAATAAAAGACAAAACTTCTAGCAATACGAAGTTAACAGTTTGAATTTTTTTTTCATTAGTTTACCTTTTTCTAACAACTCCAATAATACTTTTTGTAGCAGAAACATTTTAAGTAATTTATTTATTCATTTATTTATAAATGTGCGTGCGTACCGTTCTGATTGTTTCTGTAATGATGGCAGTAGGCAGTATCAAGTAATACTTATTTAAAAAAATTATTACTTTAAACTGAAGCATTGCTTTTGGGCTCAATAATCAAAATAAATAACAGCTATCAACATATTTTCAACCAACCTTTTTTATCCCTCTGTGCGCGTGCGTGCGTGTGTGTGTACCCTTGAGGGCTGTGTAAACAAAATAGTAGCAACGTAGCTCAGAAAATAGCCTAACATCCGGTTTATTTCCGGAGCAAGATATTTTCCTGTTTATACGAAATTTAATTTCCAAACTACCTTTTAAAAAGAAAAACAGAAAACTATTTCTGACTAATAGCAGTTGTCAAATCGCTGTAAACCGGTTTCTATTGCAATCACCATCTGTTATACGTTGTAGAACGAGCTTTTCTCGTGAACAACAAACAGTATTTCAACAACATTTTTTCATCCTTATCTGCAAAAACACTATCGAAAGCAAAACCTATTTTTTTGAAAAAAAAAGTTCTTTCAACTGTTGCTAACGAAAAGAAGGGGAAAAGTGACGAACTTTGAGCAACAACGCATTGAAAACAGGCTTTTTTTTCATGTGAAAGATTTAAATGGTTCATTTGACACACAATATCTTTTACAAAATCAACATTTACGCTCTGCAACTGTAACACATTAAAAACAAGTATTTTGAGGGAAAAGTTACGAAGAAAGAGTTTTTGAATTATTTGTGTTCAAAATTAATAACATCTTAAAACCCCCAAACAAAAATTTTGAATCTATCCCATATCCTTAGAGATTATCCAAAACAAAGTGGAGATTACAACTCCTACAAATTTTTGTGGGAGAGTCCCCGAACCCACCTCCCCCCCCCCCACATCATCTGAGGACATCTAAAATTACTTTTTTTGAATTTTCATTTCTTTAAGCTCGTTCAAAGTTTTCTTTGGAATACTTCAAGGGAAAAAAAAATGCGGGGAAGACTCTCCGAACTCGAACAATTCCCCTCATTATCAATGATATCATACAATTGTGTTGCTTGTGGAGTTCAACTTGGAAAAACTTTTGAGGGACTACTGCCGATCTTCCTACCACATCGTCTGAAACTTCGATCTTTGAACTTTTATTCAAAAAAATTTCAAGAGAGAATCTAAGCTTAAACTCTTCTCCTCACTTAATCAACGTAACAGCTTACACTTGCTCTTTTACTACCATCCGCTACCCTAATCCACAATAATAATAAAAAATAATTTTTACGATTTTTTTTCACCATAATATGGAATCTTAATATAGCATTGTTTAAAAAAAGTTCGCAAGAACTGTATTATCACTCTTCAGGCAGAGAACTTTTCCTCGTGGTACTCTAAGCATTCTGTATGCATTATTCCAAACTATTATATTTGTACCTCAGAGCCAGACTGACTAACTACAAATATTTCGATTTTCCGTCTGTTAGTGCATTGCATGTATGTAGAAGCCTATTCTGCATCGATCCATGTGAACGTAATTCCTTTTAAAAAATCCTTTTTATTTTTTTACCGGGGTTAAAAGGGCGCGTCCCAACCTTTTGCATGCACCAGAAAAAACGTTTTTTTTTTCTCTCCTGTAAAATTACCATAATATGACTAACGTCCTTCTGACTCTGAGGTACCGATATTAGCTGTTATGTTGGGGCACGCCCGTTTTCAAAAAAAAAAAAAAAAAAAACAGAACGTAATGGTAATTACAGATAAAACTTCTGATTTTTTTTTTAAATCTGTAAACATGTATAGTCAAAACGAAATTCAGAATATTAGTATTTGTGAGATAAAACTTTTAGCTATTCTCTACTAATAATAAAGCTGAAAGTCTCTCTGTATGGATCTTTGTGACGCGCATAGCGCCTAGACCGTTCGGCCGATTTTCGTGAAATTTGACACAAAATTAGTTTTTAGCATGGGGGTGTGCACCTCGAAGCGATTTTTCAAAAATCGATTTTGTTCTTTTTCTATTCCAATCTTAAGAACATTTCACCAAATAAAATTATCATAAGATGGACGTGTAAATTACCAAGTTATCATAACGTGGAATCGTAACATGGCAAGCCAATTGGCGAGAAATTCATCATACATTATTCGTAAATGTACAGGTGAACTAAAAGACCTTTTAATTTTCTACTACGGGTGCCACTAGTCGTTAATAAAGCTGGTTATAGAAACGCCTTAAGTTTAATGTTTCACAAAAAAGAAAAAAGAAGAAGAAGAATCCCACTTTCAAAATAAGCGGTTCATATCGTCGCCTCCGAGCAACAGTAAGACATCTAATCCCAGAAACAACAGTAAGATATCCTACTATTGCTCTGATGCGACGATATATTGTTTATCACAGGACCAACACGTTAAGTATTTATTTCGAAGTAAACAGACGAGCTAACATCTGAAAGATTTAGATAAAAGCAAGGAAATAACCAGGGTTTAAAGTAAGCCCCGTCCATAAACAGAACGTTTTCCGGACAACCCAACAGGGCATTCTTTTATCACTCCTAACGAGAATAATAAATCTTTTGTAACAAGAAAAGCGACTTAAATAGTCATAGGGCTTAAGAGATCCCAGACTTCAATGTAAACGAAACGCGGAAAATGCGCCACTTCCTTACGTTTTATGATGTACTTGGAGAATAATAATGTAAATCCCGCGGCGGCTGAAGGGTCGTTTACGTGATGAGCTTGCAGTCCTCCCAGAAGAAAGAAATTCATGAAAGGGCTTTAGTTTGTAAGCGGGAGTGAACATTCTCACCTTGGGTAAGAGGTACATCTGAAGACTTTGTTGAAATGAGGCCAGAGTATTGATATGTGGCTCCCCTAATGGAAATTTCAACTCCCCTAAACGAAAACTTAATGTATAGCCGCCGAACTGTGAACTAAGCATAAATGTTTTTTTTAGTAATGGGGTGTTTCCGTCAGTCATATACTGCTATGATAACTGAAATTGATAGAATAAACAATAAAAATAGCATGAAAAAGCTTTCATTTTCCCAACAGTTCTTTTAAATTTAATTTTTAAAATGTCCGATTTTGGAAAAAAGGCGTGGTCTTTATGACGTCACAAGTGATGTAATTTGGCACGCTACTCGATTGGCGCAATGAATGTTCACGCTCTGCTGTCAACCACGTTGTAAGCATTTGATAACAAAAAAAAAAAAAAAAAACGAATTAAATATTGCATTCTGAGTTAATGGCTCAATGAATAGCATTTTATTCCTCGTGATTTGATGCCCTGAAGCGTAAAAGATGAAATTAAATCTGCAAACCGATTAAAATAGTTGTTAAAAATATTAAACTTTGGCAAATTATTTAAAAAATAGTTAAATCCCATGTTTTTAAGCATAATCTTAGAGAAAAAAATGACTTTAAAATTTCGGAAGCAAGCCAATTACAACTGTCAAGTTTGACAGTGAAAATGAAGTAAATCATTTTAAAAACGAGTTCATTCAACATAGATAAATAAATGAAACGAAAAAAAATTAAAAAATTGTGTCAATGAAACATATTAAGAAGTTTATTTCCGTTTGATGACGAAAGCGTGCATTAATTTTAGACTTCTTTCACAAAGCCCTTTATTTTACTTTACTTTATTTTGCACTCTGGAAAACGTGGACAGGTTTATTTTTGTATGTAAAATTAATGTTTATTCAATAACAATCACATTTAATGAATTAAACAGTAATTCCTTTAAAATAAAACCGTATACCAAGAATTACCGTTCTTTTTCATTCCCGCTACAACCACAGTGTAGCGACACGACAAAATTCATCTAAAATCTCCTTACCCAAGAATTTCAAATATATATTAAGACTTTCCAAATTGATTCAAATGTTCTTTCATCATTGAATTTCTCAAGCTTAATTTCAGTTAACATAGCTAGTGACTATAATTTTAATCTAACTTAAAAGTAAAGCTAGTTGTTTATAAAACTGTTCCTCCACTAGGAGCCTTAATCCCTAAAATCCTCCAGTTTAGAATGGTCTTTGTAACAAATGTTAATTAATGGTAATTTTATCAGTTAAAACATATTGTTTAGATTTTTGTTTAAAAACTTGTCATTGCACTCCCATTTTCTGAATTTATTTTTAGGTCACTTTTCGTAAATTTAATAAAAATTATTTCTGATTATTCGTCGATAAAACATGTATATGTTGGGAGGTTAAATAACCTTTAAAAATGTCACCATTTCAAGGACTGACATTTTGGAAGTGACGCAAGCTCGTAGCGAATTTAAAAAAAAAAAAAAGAAAATTAATTTGAATTCTGAAATTTTGAATTCAAATTATGTTTTTCGCAATCACGAGCTGAGACAGGACCCTACTCATTGGAGTTATTGTTTCTAGAAACGGCTCCTGCCCCCCCCCCCCCCCCCCCAAGTCTGCCTCTCCTCCTGGGCGGTTACTTGTGCATAGTTGTGTGTGTGCGTAGACCTGTGTGTATGCACGTAGGTGTGTGTGAGTGTATGTGTGTGAATTCGTGTGTGTGTATGTGTGTGAACGTGCGTGCGTGTAGGACATGGACGCTTCCGACTAGGAGAAGCGGATAGCTCAAAACCGGAGCAGCCGCGCCGCGCCGCCAGCAGAGGACGGTGGGCGGTGGTGCTGCAAAGGCTTCTGGTCCAAGTTGAAAAAGGCACGGATACCAAAAACGGTCAAATGAGAACAATAAGCAATCGTGATTGCTCAATCTTATACATATAAAATCTGAGTATCTATCTATCTATCTATGTCCAAGCTTCTTCTCCCGAACGACAGTGAACTGACCATCGAACCAGGTATCGATGGATTCGTCATCTTCCCGTCTTCATGTTTGGCTATTTAACATAATCCTCCGATAATAATTAGCGGAGATATCAATTAAAAATTATTAATTATGACTCTTAGACTTCAAAATAAAATCCATATTTTTCGAAGGCTTTCCTCCATTCAAATTATTATTCAGTGCTTCAACTCAACTTTCCGGATGAACGCTTTTATTAAAATTTACAGCGTGAAGAAAATCATTGAAAAGAAACGTAATTCTTGTACGACCATGTGGATAGAATCCATCCAAATATTTATCTGAGTGGTATGTTGCATTAATAAACACCCGGGCAACGCCGGGTAGTAGATTATTTTATGTAAAAAGCGGATTGTTATTGTGCATAAATATTTCCGATATAGTCTATCAGATGTAATTCAGTTTAACGTGAGTAAAGATTATAGTTGATAATGCATATATTTTCCCCTTTTGTGCTGACTGAAAATGTACTCATAACTTGTATCATTGATAACGATTATTAACGTTGATGAGGTGTTTTGGCAAAAATATGTTTTACTGGTGTTTTGCAAACCTTGCTTTACGCGCATTTATTTATTCCTTAACGCGTTAGAAACTAGTGTCAGTGTACTACAAAAGCATCAACTGGACTGCTCTTACATTTTTTAGGTAGCCCGTGCAACGCCGGGCACGCAGCTAGTAAATAAATAAAAATCGTCAGATGGATTTACTCGAGCGCGTCAGATTTTTATACAGAAGGTTCAGTTTGATGGTCCAGTCATGGTAGCCTAAAATCTGACGATTATTTTAAGGGGTATTCTTAATCTGACAGCTAGAAGGGGGAAAAAAGACTTTTCTTGTTTTTTCAACTTTGTAACCCTCCCACACCCTTGTGTTACTCTCAAATCGTTAGATTTTTTAAATATACCCTCTTTAGCTAGTAGTAAACCCACCTTATCTTAATCAAACGAGCTTTAATAAATCTGATGTTTGTTTTTTTTTACTAATCTGACCAATGCAAAAAAAAATGTCATATTGAAATACTCAAGCGTGTCATATATTTATACAGAAGGTTCAGCTTGATGGTCTAGTCATGGTAGCCAAAAATCTGACGATTATTTTGAGGAGTATTCTTACTCTGAAAGCTAGGGGGGGGGACTTTTTTTTTGTAACTTTGTAACCTTCTAACAACTTGCGTTATGCTCAAATCGTCAGATTTTTAATTGCACACTCTTTTGCTTGCAATTTACCTACCTTTTCTTAATCTGACGCACTTCAACAAATCCAAGGATATTTTTTTATTTTTAACTAATCTGACAGGCTGTTCTAGAATCATCCACCAACGAAAAAGGCCAACATTTGGTGTAAATACTCGACAGGATGTAAGGTATCTCCCGTATGTTTATCTGACGCGCTCGAGTAAATCTTCAAAAACACATTGGACTCCCCTTCTACCAATCTTTGTAGCCGATTTGTGATAGCTAGTCATGTCGATATCGGCAGATTTTATGTTTTCCGTGATTCTTGCATTACTTCCTTCAACATAAGAAAAAATCAACCACGATTGAGAAAATCCACACAACGTTTTTTTACAACTTTGTAATCCTCCCACACCCTTGTGTTCAATCAAATCGTCAGATTTTATAAATATACACTCTTTAGCTGGCAATTAACCCACCTTATCTAAATCTGACGCGCCTTCAATAAATCCAATGATCATTTTCTTTTTACTATTCTGACAGGCTGTCTTAGACGCATCCACCAGCAAAAAAAGCCAACATTTGGTGCAGGTACTCGACAGGATGTAATCACTATAGTGATTATGAAACCACATGTGGTCGCCTCCCTGGGTGGTCGACAACCCCGGGGGAGGGGGAAAGCAGTGGGGGGAGCCGTTTGCTAAAACAGTCATAACTCGCGAACCATTTGAGATAAAAAACTGAAAAAAGTGGCAGTCGACGCAACAAAACAAGGGCTTCATAAAAGCTGAACATGATTATGGGTCTATCTTTGTTGGTTTCTGAGTAAAATTCCATTTTTCGCAAACAAGCAAAATTTTTGAATAAAATGCGCAAACCAAACATTTTTTGACCAAAATAAATTCCAAACCAAAGTTGTTTGAAGTTTTTTTCAAATAAAGTCCTAAATATCATTATTCAGTTTGTTAAAACTATTTAAGTACTGTTAACTCGTTGAAAAACAAAATGACAGTAGCAAGCTCGAACACGATTTGCAGTATAGTTCAGGATTTGAAGGGGGGTTTTGAGCATGTATGGAAGCCCTGATGCAAAATTATTTCTGATTAATGTCGCAGGCACTATAGTGATTATGAAACCACATGTCGTCGCCCCCCTGGGTGGTCGACAACCCCGGGGGAGGGGGAAAGCAGTGGGGGGAGCCGTTTGCTAAAACAGTCATAAATCGCGAACTATTTGAGATAAAACACTGAAAAAAGTGGCAATCGACGCAACAAAACAAGGGCTTCATAAAAGCTAAATATGATTATGGGTCTATCTTTGTTGGTTTCTGAGTAAAATTCCATTTTTCGCAAACAAGCAAAATTTTTGAATAAAATGCGCAAACCAAACATTTTTTGACCAAAATAAATTCCAAACCAAAGTTGTTTGATTTTTTTTTCAAATAAAGTCTTAAATATCATTATTCAGTTTGTTAAAACTTTTTAAGTACTGTTAACTCGTTGAAAAACAAAATGACAGTAGCAAGCTCGAACACGATTTGCAGTACAGTTTAGGATTTGAAGGGGGGTTTTGAGCATGCATAGAAGCCCTGATGCAAAATTATTTCTGATTAATGTCACAGGCACTATAGTGATTATGAAACCACATGTCGTCGCCCCCCTGGGTGGTCGACAACCTCGGGGGAGGGGGAAAGCAGTGGGGAGAGCCGTTTGCTAAAACACTCATAACTCGCGAACTATTTGAAATAAAACACTAAAAAAAGTGGCAATCGACGCAACAAAACAAGGGCTTCATAACAGCTAAATATGACTTATGATCGTATCTTTTTAGTTTCTGAGTATAATTCTATTTTTTCGCTTCAAATTATCAAAATTATTTAACTGTTTAAGGAACCAATAAAATCTGAAATACCATTATTCAGTTTGTTTGAAATTACTTAAATATTATCAAAGCGTTGAAAAGTGAAATAAAAGCAAGCTCAAAAAGCATTTGAGGTAATTCACAAAAAAAAAAAAAAAAAAAAATGCTGAATGTACCTTGAAGACTCGACATAACCAAAGTAAATTTTGTGGCTCTCCTGTTTTGACGGTTTTATTTCGTAATATTATCAAAACAATGTCCTAGTTATGTAATTATTTAATCTTTAACGCATTATAGCTGCTTAGTATGTGTCAGAATGGCACTTTTTTAAAAATTAAGACATGCAAGTTTGCAAGTACGAAGTAATTACAGAAAGGATAAACATAAATAATCAGGATAACCCTTTTGCAGATTTTACACCTGAGTTATGAAACATAGTGAGCGAAGCTATTACCACATAAGCAGCAATAAAATTTCAGTGGAACGTTAAAGAAAATGTAAATAGTCTCTTATTCAGAAAAGTCCTGCAATGGCAATGTCTTCAATAGCGACTGCAAAACAGCAAAAGAAAACCAAAAAAACATTTAATCTAGGAAACGTTAGCTCAAAAGTGATGTTAGTACATCTAAAAATCATTCCCATACAATAAGCCCAATGCTAGGTTAGGTTCATCAGAATGGTTCTCTGAAGCAAAGCGTGAGGTCCGATTTCGTGAATGTAATTGAAAATGATACTTCTTGCAGCAAAACTCTGGAAGAAGTACCCTATTTTAAGAACAAGGTTCAAGTTATCGATGGAGTGACTCTGGTCCATAATGTCCCAAACACTACTTTCGAATCCAGCAAAGATTTTGCACGTCCCCAAATAAAAAATAATAAAATTTTTCTCTCCAATAGTCAAACTACAGGAGTGGACTTTAAACACGATTGGTACATCTCACTGTCGTTTTCATAACTTGAAAACCAGAAAGAAGTTCAGGAAAGTCTCCTTCGCTTATACAAAAATCACTAGGTACTAAACCAGTGGTTTCGTGTCATAGCCACTCCTGAAAATAAAAAGAACCTTTAAAAGTACATTTCAGAGCATGTAATATGTGACATATCCGTTCCTGCATCCAATCAGCTTCTGGTGTCTGGTAACTCTGAAAACGAAAATGAATATTATTTAAAATCTGAGAGTCAAGTAATAAATTTCTCTGAAATGCCCGAGTCCAATCAGGACAAAGCACGCAACAGAATCTATCTTCCTGCATATGATTCAGTGCAAAATAGGAGAAAAAGTTACTAATAGTTTATAGATCATAAACTAATGAATTCTTATTGGCAATCTTTGTTAAAGGACAGAGGTTGCCATTTTATGTGCTGCTGTTGTGGAAAAGAAAAGAGCTTTAGGATGACATCTATCTTCAGGAGCACTTACGGAAAAAACATCTAAAATTTTACAAGCTTTTGATGCATTTTCCGCCTGCGATTCAACAAGTAAAATAGGAATAAACAAGTATGCTTTCACTTTATCAAAAAAGTCGGAAGCTTTTTTTGTACACTAGAGTTATCATTAAAACAATATCTGAGTGCTTCAGAATTTCAACTGTTAGAAGCTGCATTATAAAAAATTGTCAAGAAAATAGGTATTTCTTGCGAATGCAACCATTACAATAATTTCTGGTCATTTCCATCAGAAATAAATACAATATCAGCTCTCTACCATGCTCCTGCAATTCCTTCCAACATGTGCTAAGAAGTATTGCTCAACTGTACTATTGAATCAATTCCCCTGTACCTTAGCAGTGCCTTTAGATGTAACCAAGTTTGGGTTTTACTTGAATGATAATCCTTATATATTATTTCTGTAGCCTGTTTTTGGTTTCTACGCCAAATTTCCCTCAATTCTTGATCGATTTCTTTGATTTATGGCTTATTTTATAGCTTATGGTGCTGGCTACTGACGAAAAATAGACCCAAGGTCTGAAAATTGTTTCTTTTAGCCGAAAAACCTGTTTTAAAGAACCAGAATGAGGTTTTCGGTCAAACTTATAACTTTAATTTGCGCTATGACCGACAGAGCTGAGTAGCTTGATCGGCAGAGCGTTCTCTTCGTAACCAGGAGATTACGTGTTCGGGCCCACGTCCGAACAATCTGCAACAAAAAAATTAGAGAAATATCGCGCATTACATGAACACTGAATTAAATGAGTAACAGCTATGAGGGAATAGAATTAAATGAGAAGGAAATGCTCCTTGCTGATATGAAAACATTCAGTGATTTTGTGCTAAATTACTTCAAAATTGCACGTGTTTTTTTTTTTTTTTTTTGAAGCTTTGGCTCTGGAAAGAAAATTAAAGCATAATGTAAGCGAAAATATAAGTAACAGGTTTAAGATTTCAGACTAAAATAGAATTGTTTTTTGTTCAGAAAAAAAATAATAAATCGTATATTGAAATATATATTCTTCTAATGAGTTTTTAACTCTTTGTACAAATAAATAAAATACTACCTCAATTTGAAGGGTAAAATATATATTTTTTCTTCTTTTTGCTAAAAAGCAAATAGCTTATCACATTTTTACTACATTCGAAAGCATAGTTCAATTTATTTTGTATTTTAACCGTGCTGTTAAATGATGAACACGTGCTGTCATCTAAGTTATAACGGTTTAAGCAGCCTGCGATAACAAATTGTAAAAATTTTCAAAAATAAAAACATTTTTCTTCAATATCTTATCTTATATATTAATCCCCTCTCATTTTAAAACTTATCAGGCTGGCCAATGACGAAAAAAACACTTACGGTCGAAAATTCAAGTTTTCGAAATCGCCTCTTGCTGTTTCAAAACCTTGATGCTGCCTGTAGTTCTTATGCATTTTTTAAAGCAAAGTTCTAATGCAGTTTTAAATTTTTTACGTCGCTTTCGGCAAAAAAAAAAAAAAATAGCCTGTGTGTGTGTTTATATTTTAATAAAGCTTAACAGCACTGGACTTAGTTTTTCGGTTTAATTGATAAGTTTTTTTCGGTAGAGCGTTCGGCTATAAACTATATGAACTTCGGGCAAGCTTGGGCTGTCCGACATAATATCAAATTTATATTAGTATTACGCATTACATGTGCTCATAACATACACACCTAATAAAATAAATGCAGTGGGAATGCTACTTGGTGTTTCGACTCCTTTATGCAGGCTACAGTTATCATTCGGATAAGTTGATTGTTAATCGAACTGTGTTCTTTGACTACATCCAGACCACTCAACATAATGTAAGCATAAAAAAATATTAGATTTACCTAAAGAAATCCTTTTTGTGCAGAAAAACATTTTTATTGTATGCTAAAATGTAGATGTTTCTAATAGCAGTGTTCGACCTTTTGTACAAATGAAAAAATACTACGCCCGATTAAAACTACGAGTTTCACGCAGTAAACCTTTAATTTTTTATTCGCGCGAATACGATATAAAGCATTAAAAGTATTATCAACTTCATTAGCAAGAAATTATTTCCTACTCCTCTGCTTTCTGCTGAAAAAAAAATACATTTTGTCTACGTTCGAAAAACTACACTTAAGAACGGACTCAGTTCAACTGGTTTTGGTTTTGAATTTTAAGTGTTCGATTAAAAGAGAAACATGTGAGGGCATTTAAGCCGTAACGGTTAAAGCAACCTTCTATGTGAAATAGTTCAATATTCAAAGATAAAAACACTTATTTTCAATCAAATTTATTACTTCTCTAGAATGTTTGTTTCAATCGCTACGTGAGATCTTCGTCATTCTTTAATCAAATTCCATGCTTTGCGAATAATTTTAAATCGTATCATGCTGGTTAATGACAAAACACAGATGCATGATCTTATTATTATTATTTTTTTTTTTTGGCAAAAAGCTTTTTTGCTGTTTTTTACTACGCATTCCTTCAATGAATAGCTTTCGAAAAGGAAGGCGCAATTGCTAGGTTTGTTGGGGTGTCGGGCTGTTAGTCAGAATGGCGCCAATTCGAATACGTGCCAATAAATATCTCTTTAATGTTTCTTTTTTTCCCGTCAGATGCTGACATGTGCAGGACTGTATTTGCCCCAACCTGTTTTTTCACATGCACAATTATTGCTTTTTCACGAGTCACCACTCAGCCACACTTTTAATGACATTTATGTTTGCATTGAAAATATGTACGATTAAAAGGGGAGCTATGATCAAATTATCACAACGTTGTATTTAACGAGGTTTTGTTACTGATGTCTTTAAATTACATGCCTTCTCTTCTGCGCTTACTTTTTTTTCGGTTCTTCGTCATAATGTTCTTCCTTTGAAATTCTTAAAGAGCGAAATGCCTTATGAAACGATTTGAAGCACAGTGCGGAGTTCCGCACGGGTCGACTAGTAAAACAATAAAGCCCCACACTTTATGATGCATCCAGTGTTACCAGAGAGTTTAATTCCACCCTGCGCAGGCAAGAACTGTGAATAATCTTGTAAATGTTTTATTAATAATTCATCTTGCTGTAAATACTGTGCTTTTAAGACTAAAGCAAAAATCCATAAACTACAAAATACTCGGAAGAGAACGATTCAATAGAACAATTACGAGTCAACAAAAAAGAGTATGATCCAGCTTTCAAAATTTCTGATATATTAATGCTTTATGTATGCATATTGATATTTTGCAATTATTTTTTAATACGCATTATTTTACAAATTTTATTTAATTAGTTTTTTTAGAACTCTAGTGCATAATTTTATATTTATATTCATTTCCATAAAAGCTCAAAGATGCTTCTTATTTTTTATATTTATTTAGTACATAATATTTCTTGTATCACTGTTCTTTGTTGGGTAAACCCGCAATATTCTTTTGTGCAAATTGAAAATATAAATTAATAGAAATAAATTAAAATTATATTTGAATTGAAACTACTCTGGGCCTGGTTCCCTAGTTCCTCTCAAATTTAAAGCAGTAAATAACAAAATTAAAGCCATAATTGAATACTTTGCAATTAGAATAAGTTTGTAAACTGAAGAATGAATAGTTCGTCATTAAGGATAATAAGGCTCCTTTTTTTCTCCTTAGTATACTGCCGTTTTATTCAATGCGCTAACTTAGTGCTTGCATTTTCTATTTCGCTTTTTTAACGCTCACGTTGGTAATAATTAAGTAGTTTTAAATAAACTGAATGAAGAAGTTTCAGATTTTACTGATTCCCTAAACGGTTAAATAATTTTAAAAAAGAACTTATCTTTGAAAAAAAAAAGCTTTTCGTATTTCATTCAAAATTTTTGCATGGCTGCTAAAAAAGGAATTTTACTCATAAACCAACAAAGACAGGACTATAAACATGTTTAGGTTTTTCAAGCCCTTGTTATGTTGCATCTTTTGCCACATTTTTAGTGCTTTACCTCCTATCTTTACCTTCTACGGTTCGCGAGTTATGAGTGTTTTAGTAAACGGCGTTCCCCTATTGCTTTCCCCCTCCCCCAAGGATGTCGTCCGCCAAAGGGGGGGGGGACTTGTGCTTTCATAATCACTATAGTGCCTGTGACAATAATCAGAAATAATTTTGCGTCAGGTCTTCCATGCATGTTCAAAACCCCCCTTCAGATCCTGAACTATACTATGAATAGTGTTCGAGCTTGCTACTGTCATTTTGTTTTTCAACGCGTTAACAGTAATTAAATAGTTTTAACAAACTGAATAATGATATTTAGGACTTTATTTAAAAAAAAATCAAACAATTTTGATTTGGAATTTATTTTGGTCAAAAAAAGTTTGTTTTGCGCATTTTATTCAAAAATTTTGCTTGTTTGCGAAAAATGGAATTTTACTCAGAAACCAACAAAGATAGGTCCGTAATCATATTTAGCTTTTATGAAGCCCTTGTTTTGTTGCGTCGATTGCCACTTTTTTCAGTGTTTTATCTCGAATAGTTCGCGAGTTATGACTGTTTTAGCAAACGGCTCCCCCCTGCTTTCCCCCCCTCCCCCGGGGTTGTCGACCACCCAGGGGGGCGACGACATGTGGTTTCATAATCACCATCGTGCCTGTAACAATAATCAGAAATAATATTGCGTCAGCCTTTCCATGTATGCTCAACCCCCTTCAGATCCTGGACTATACTATAAAAGTTAAAATGAGAAAATGAAAAAAAAAAAAAGCAGAAATTCTGAAAAACTATCGGAAATACAAAAAAAAAAAAAAAACTACGACTCTACAGCTTTATTTTGATTTGATAACATTGAATGAGCTTGATACAGATTGAATTACAAAGTTTAAACAACCTAAATGTTTAAAAAATACAAAAGTTTTCAAAATAATCTTCAAGAAATTATAAAAAATTATTTATTTATTTATGTTTTTTTTTTTTTTTGGTTACCTCATGCAGTAAAAGAAATTTGATGTCTAGGCTTTTCTCTACGTAACTGCTGCAGCATGTTTACACCTTGGACCAATTTTTGCTCGATTCCGTCCGTTACTTCTTGAGATTTAGCTGTCAAAACTGCCGAAGCAAATGTTCGATTGCTCCACACCCGTTGGAGGAAATGGAGTCAAAAAGTAATGGGCAACGGTTCACATGGGGGTACCGAGTATATAAGTGTACCCTTCATTCAAATTCCTGCAGTAGTTGTTGTTGTTCTAGAATGCGTCACAAACACGTTGTGACAAAGTGGTTGGGGAAGCCAAAAAGGATGAAACAAGTGTGAAATCATTTATTAACAGCCCCGTATTTTTTTCTGCAAATTAGGATACTGTTTTCCAAACGAAACGTACAGTTCAAGTGTTTCCGTGAGAGTTTGAAGACCACAGAAATGAAACAAAAAACTCAACAAACTTGGAACCGCACACTAAATCCAAACCTCGCCATGATATGAAAAATACTTCATACTGTATAGGTCTTGCAGTATAAAAAGTACTAAAACCTAAAACAGAGCGCGAAAAGAAATAATAAGCAACAAACTCGGAAATATGATTTCTCCCGTACCTCAAAAGATGAAGATTGTCTTAAAAGAAATCCATCACTTTTTTGAAATTGTATCATATGCGAATGTCTTCTTTTGCATGATATCTAGTCTATGTCAGAAGAAAGAATAAAATGAAATTCATCCTCTTTCTTCAGCCACTTCTTTTTTCTTTGGACATAAAAGTGGATTGCTTTCATGTCTCTAGTTGATGGAACTAAAGAATAAAAATGCTGTGGAAATGTTTGTCAATCTGAGTTAGAACCTAAAGCAATGTTGGAAAGAAAGAAACCATGCAGTGCATAAGGGTTTGCAAGATAAAATATTTTGAATTAAATTTAGTTAAGATGTGTGGGAACTATTGCAAACCTTGAAAACAAATCATTACATATGGTCAATCATTATCCGAAAACTCAGTAAGCACATCCATGCACATAAGAATTTACCGGCTGTGGTGGCTCATAAATGGAATGATCGGGTTCGATGCAAACCGAATCGAAGATCCTCATTCTCTCTGACTATGACCGAGACACTAGACGCTGTCATAAAGTCCTCCAAGTGAGTCAATACCTCTGCGGGTGCTGAACCAAGAGTTGCTCAGCTTCTGTTTTGGGTCAAAATAATTGAACTGTTGATAGATGGTGTTTCCATCTATCGTATGCTGTCTGAGCCAAAACGGACTTCATCCAGTCCCAGTGCGGTCAAGAGCGAAACAATGTTCTTTTAGCCTCAGTAAACCTTCTGGCGGTTGTCCAGATCTGCACCTCTGAACCAGCTGGGGTAAATACGATAGTAGAGACTCAGTGGTCATTTCAGTTGGCTGGTTGCTGAAAAGTTACTGAATTTCTTATTGGTGCTCTATAGAGGGTCATTCCATGAGCCGGAACAGGACATTTAGGGTGAGTTTTGTAAGTATATTTTTTCTTATTGATACAAATAAAACAATCTAGAAA